>NW_026571541.1:3889655-4093655 GCF_026225935.1 Boleophthalmus pectinirostris | reverse complement strand
AAGTGCTGAACCTGGTATTTTCAATTATTGACTAAACTAAACTAAACTGTTGCCCTTTATGTCACTGTATTACAACATACGTTTGCATTTTAACAATATTTATTTGACCTTCCCCCCATCTGTATTCATTAATATTGACTCATAGACCATTGTGATGTCAACTGAAACCCATAAATGGTGACAAACCTCCATTACCATAGCAAATAATCAATGAAGAATATATCTTTTAAATGAGAAATATTAAAAGATCCTTGAAATGAACTCATGAATCAAGCCTGTTAATCAAATTTTAGGGCGCTTGGGACAAGAAGCTTTACATACCCACCCTAATATAAATTAATAGGAAAAGGATCTGCTATAAATACATAAATAAAAGGGTATTGTTTCTCACTCTGGTACATTCTGACTCTGGACAGGTCTAATAGTGATCTAAATATGTAAACAGAGGTGCATGTTCCTCACTCTGCAGGTAGGAGGGCTGGTACTGTGGGGGGGACTCCTCGTGGTACACTACACTCTGGACGATGCCGTGGACGGGGTTCAGGAGGTTTGTGTCCTGGCACATGGACAGCACAGTGTTGATCTTTGAGTCCAGCAGGTTGTGGCTGAAATCAGACAAGATTCATGTTTTAATTTATGGATTAACAAACACGACTGCTAATACAAAATAAAGCAGAGAGAGGAGGTCAATAAAGAGGAACAGAGGAGCTCAATCTCCAACAGGCTCCTACAGCTCCACTCAAACACGGAGAGATACAGGACTACATTCATACTATAATACTCCCTACAACTGTACAACTCACTCTTATGTGATAGATAATACTCCCAACAACTGTACAACAACTCACTTTTATGTAACAGATAATACTCCCTACAAGTGTACAACAACTCGCCTTCATGTAACAGATAATACTCCCTACAACTGTGCAACACATCGCCTTTATGTAACAGATAATACTCCCTACAACTGTGCAACACATCGCCTTTATGTAACAGATAATACTCCCTACAAGTGTACAACTACAATTTATTTTTATTTGATATATATGATTATATTATATTGTTATTATTTATATTTTCTCTCTTTATTATTATATATATTGTGATGTGTGAGCTCCTGTGTCCAAATCATTTCCCTTGTGGTTCAATAAAGTTTGGTTATTATTAAGAAATGGTATTTGCGTGTCAGAGTTGTGTTCTATAATATATAAAATAATATATTTTTTATACTTTACAAGGATATACAGATGGACCATTTCCAATATATATTTCTTCCTATAATGTTAACAGCCAGTTACTCATAATAATGAATATGTTTTTATGGCACTACACTGAATACACTTATTCCTGAAATTCAAAAAAAAAATCTTATATTTGACAAAAGCAAAAAGGTTAACATATACACAAGCATTTGAGATTACTTTTAAGTATAAAATTTGATTGTGAAAAAACGGTGGCAGGCAGATATTGCATGAGTACAGAAAAAAACGTTAAAAACTGAAAAATATAAAGAGAATATATTAAGACTACGGGCTACTTACACAACAGGGAAAACCTTTGGGAAGACGACGCTAGCTTCAGCTAAATATTCATACAAGATCCTCTGGTCAAAATCATCTGTGGTGTACTTCACTTGTGTCGCCTAAAATCACAAACAGAGTTCAACCATAATTTAACCAAGCAGCTCAAAATCACTTTATATGACATGAAAACAATATTAAGGTCTACACAGCAGGAGTGACATTGTATTGTATTTGTGTATTGTATTTCTTCCTCACCAGCACAGTGAGCAGCAGAGCCTGGATCTTGGGATCGGTGAGCACCTCTTCATCCAAAAGTACGTTCGACTCCGAGACGGAAACTTTGCGTAGATGTGAGTTTGCAATTCTCGGCGTTTCTGTAACAAAAAGCGCACCATAGACATACAAATCTGTGTTTAGCCAAAGGTTCAATAAAAAAACGTCAAAACAAAAAAAATAAATAAAAATAATAAAACTGTCAATAAAAAAAATGTCAAAAAACAGTGTCAAAAGTAGTGCAAACAGAACAAGATTTAAAATTAGTTTAAATATGCCAAAAAAATAATATAACTTCTATTTTATCGTCATTCGTTTAGTCTTAGTATCTTTATAATGCCGTTTAGTGGTAAATAAAGTCACATGCTTGTTCTGAGAGTTCATGATTGGTTAATTCTTTAGAGAGGTTGACCTGTAGGAGGAGTGGATGGTAAAAGTTTCAATCTTTATTACTCTATTGCCCAGCCTTAGTTAAATAACACTTCTTCATTTCATCATGTTGGCTTCACTGCAAATCATGGGTCATAGTTTAGGAAGCTCCCTCAGATGTTTAGAGCACAGTTATGAAATAAAAATGGATTTGCACTTGATACAAAGCCTGCTCAAAGTCAGTGGGCTCATTTGGAAGGGACTGACGGGGATTAGGCTGCAAACACTCCGCTGTTGTCGTTTGGATTCTTACCGATCTCGTAGTCGTTCTCCGCCACTCGTCTCATTTTGGGCGGCGTGGTCATCCCCGCCTCCATCTCCGGCCTCTTTGGTGCTTTGGAGTCTGAGATGAGGTGGTCAAAGCTCTTTCTGGTCCCTGAAAAACAACAGTTTACAGTTACACAAACGCTTTATAAGTTCTATCTCATCCACACAAGCAGAGGTGGACTTACCCAGCAGTTTCTTGGTGTTTGCCTGGGAGGGCTGGCCCATGTCCAGACTCATGCTCTTCCTAGTCCTGGGGCTGATCTGTCCCACTGTGGGGTAATGAGCCGAGAGGTACCGCTCCGACACCTGCGGAGACGTCCAAGGCTGCGTCTCTCGAAGTGTCCTGGAAATACAATACAATTTATTTAATATATTTGAGTGCTTTAAGCATCGCCCTCTGGTGGTCAGGAGGGATGAAATAGAACCACACAGTCGCTCTATATGTATGCGTTGTGCTGTATCCAATTTTTACTTTCTCAAAAACGTGAAATCAAGAAAATTTGAGATGGTGGGTGTCGTGAACCCCCCCTCGGCTACAGGAGAGCTCACCCGGGTCGGTTAAAGATGAAGGTTTTGGCATAAATTCCATTGAGGGGCTCCTGACATTCAGATGAAGATGTTCATAATGCTTTATTTCATTAAACGAATAGCTGTTAGAGCATTAGAGATTAAGAATGATTGATTTAGATGATAGAGGCATTTTTGTGATCTATATTAGCATAAGTTACTTGTTTTATTTTGATTTAACCTGACTTGTTTCTTTTAAATTGATTTATTTGATTCATCCAACTTAATTTCCAGGTTGTGTTGTTTGGCATTAATTTTTGTAACTACTATGTTTGTGTGCAGTAAAAATGCAAACAAGAGTTTCCTGTTCTTTTGACAGTTCACCCTTGTTTGACATTGGTTTTTGTAACATTATATACTATGCTGTGTGCAGGAAACCTGCAAACAGACCGGGTGCGAGCTTCCTGCTCTTTCGACAGTTGGACAATTGAACCTTGCACCTGGGCTCGGAAGAGGCCCTTGCCTGTGGTGCGACATTTGCGGTTTCCAAAGTGTTGTCTGCACTTAGAAAATGTGTGCTATATGTGATGTCCTAATCACTTTGCATGTACCTGGGTGGAGTCCTGTGACCTTAGATAAATACTGAAAAAATCTGCGTAGAAATGTGATCCTGATTCGGTTGGCATTGACCCCTCTGGCGTAACTTTGCTAAGGAGGTCAGCTCTCCAATTTTGGACTAGGCAGCGCTTTATAGCTTACCTGGTCACAGGGTAATTTCTCCAAAAGGGTACTTGCATAGTGATTTGTCCTAATTGTTTTTGTATGAGCTTTTAAGTAAAATAGCAGCTACCGAGTGAGCTGGTCATAGTCATCCTGTTGTGAGCTTTCCAGGCCTAAAAACCTTGAGTAAGCGAGCTTTTTTCTCTGCCTAACAGGTGGCAGAGAGAAGAAAGAGGAAGCTTAAGATGAGGGGAGGAGACACCAGACGTACCGCAGGAGGGGGAGCATAGCTAGTGAAAATAGACACACACAATCAGACTTCTATGTATTTCTTCTTGCTGCAGCTAAATGGCAGACGTTTGTGCCTGCGGGACCCCTCACTGCGGCGTGACTGGGGACGCTACAAATAAAAACGATGACGAAAGGGTAAGAAAGACTTCTGCCTCTCATACTGATTTTATTGATTACCTCCACGAAAACTAGAAATCGAAATTCAGATATAATGGGCAAAATTATGATTCTGTTTATCGCTTACTGCTTACAGTCCGAACTCTTGTGTTAGCAAAATAGCATGTATATAAGTTATATTAAATGCAATTCTTCGTAGCCGCTGTAGTTCAGTTCACAGACACAATCGCGCTTTCGGAGTGTTACAGTGTTTCACTAAATAGATCAATTAACATGACCAAATTGAAATCTATTTGCTGTCTGAAATAATAACAAGCACTTAAGTTGCCAAGGCAAGCGTGCACTGTGCGTTAATTCTAACTGTACGGAAAAAAAAAAAAAATTTAATTAAATACAAAAAAAAATATATATATATATGTGTGTGTATATGTGTGTATATATATATATATATATATATGGCTGAATTTATTCTTAAGGAAGTGGGCCGTCACTTTTACATAATGCTTACTCTGACGGTCTCAGATTGGTTGCTGGAGGAAATTTTTACACTTTTGAAATTTATGTCGTAGAAAGGAAAATGGATGATCATTATGTATGTGTACTATGTCCTAGGACGACTTGTGGGATCGGATAGAAGTCAGAGAATTCATTCCTGGTCCTGACGAAAGTTTCAGCCCGGTTAGCGCTGGGGAAAGAGAAACCAGCCCTAGCCCACCAACGAAGAGGATACTTGGAGAGGTTAGACCGCAGAGGCCCACGATTAGCCCTGAGCCCGTAGTGCTATCCGTGCCTGGGACCATCCAGGGGGACGCTAAGGGTTGCAAACTAGGTAAAGGGGTTATGTGCCTTAGTTGTCTTATCACAAAAAGAGACCGTACGTATGTGCCTCCTGGTACGGTTTATTTAGGAAAACTGAAGGGCTTCAATACTGATATAAAAATAGAGATCAAGACATGGGGACCACCACAGAGCTTAAAAAATACCACATTCATAGACTATGAGGAAGAGGCCATAGATCCTCTGACTCACTTTTCCTGCCGTGGAGAGAGAGAAAAAAAAACAAACAAACAAGGGGGGGAGCTGCTGGGCTTACAGTGGAAGATGAACCGGAGCTCGGGATAAGTGATCTATGGGAAGATGAGGTATTTGCAGTTTCATCAAACCAAAATCAAAATGAGCAGGACTTACAATCATTAGGGGAGATGCTACAAGGTTCTGTAATATCAGAAGTGGGAGAGGGTCAAAGCACGGTCCTTGACCTATGTTCTTCAGTGGTGCAGTGCAAATATCAACCGAAATGTAAGACTTTCAGGGAAGTCCATCGTACTCGTCCATGGCCTACTTTTTACAATAAAAAATTAAGTCCGATTTTAAATCGTTCAATGAAAAGTAATCATATTATTAAGAGGGTGTGTTTTGTGCGATGGGGAGAGCATTTGGGCAAATTTGTAATTCCAGAAGAGAATTTGGACTTAGAAATGCCCAATGTTTATAGAGAAAAACGACAAATTTTGGCCTTCTCCGGTGCCACTCCTCCAGGAATGTCCAAAGTCGTCTGTGGTTCTATAGTTTGGAATCCTAGTAGAGGAGGGACTTCTACTCTTCTAAAATTTTGTGATGAACATTCTGGGAGGATGTTTTACACGGGTAATAGACAGGCTATTCTCACCCTCATGATGGACTTCTCTAAAGATCGTAGAACCAAATGAAAAGTTTTGTTTCTTTTTGTTATTGTTTTTGCTTGCTAAGACTTAGAAAACTCATATATATTCCATTTAGAGAGCAATTTAGCACTTATCTTTGTATTTTGATATTAAAGTTTGTATTTTGACCAGCACCTGGCGGTTCAACAATCAGCGACTGATATTTGTGATGAATTCTGGTTATACAAAGCCCGTAAATGGAGATATTCTGATGGGGTTGGTGAGCCTTCTTACTGTACTTCGGCATATCCAGATTACAATGGCATTCTTTGGCGTGATACTCAAGCCATGGATCAAAATTCTCGCGAGCTACTTAGCATGCTGTGGACGAGCAAATATAACTCAATTGTGGCCTATAATGAGCAACTTGGTACTGGGGATAGGTGCTACATGTTAAAAGAATGCATAGTTCAATACACATGTACACAGTTGGTAAGAACAACTGATGAGGCAATGGCGTAGATCGCCTCCCAGTGCTTTAACGGATGGGCAGCATATTTCTGTCCAGAGATCTTTTATCCTAGAACAATGGACCCGAAACTGCTGGCCCCTGCACGGACGGAAGAAAAGGGGCCCAAGTCAGCTGCACACGGCATCCAGAACATCCCGCCCAACTACATCGTCCTTAGACGCCCGCCAAAACCTTCACAGGGGGATGTTGTGAACCCCCCTCGGCTACAGGAGAGCTCACCCGGGTCGGTTAAAGATGAAGGTTTTGGCGTAAATTCCATTGAGGGGCTCCTGACATTCAGATGAAGATGTTCATAATGCTTTATTTCATTAAACGAATAGCTGTTAGAGCATTAGAGATTAAGAATGATTGATTTAGATGATAGAGGCATTTTTGTGATCTATATTAGCATAAGTTACTTGTTTTATTTTGATTTAAACTGACTTGTTTCTTTTAAATTGATTTATTTGATTCATCCAAATTAATTTCCAGGTTGGGTTGTTTGGCATTAATTTTTGTAACTACTATGTTTGTGTGCAGTAAAAATGCAAACAAGAGTTTCCTGTTCTTTTGACAGTTCACCCTTGTTTGACATTGGTTTTTGTAACATTATATACTATGCTGTGTGGTGAGGCGCCTTGCCTGTGGAGTGATGTTTCAAGTAAAATAGCAGCTACCGAGTGACCGAACGAACGATGGTATCAGCCACATGAGTAGCGCATAAAATTAAAATAATAAATAATAAAAAGCCGAAAAATCAGACAAAGACAAATCACCTGTTGGAATCTTTTGTTGAACCACGGGCAAGTCCAGTCATCCTAGCTGAGGTGTCTGATAAAACGCAATGTTTTTGATGCAATGCTGAATTTGGATAAATGTTTTAAGGCACTGCTAAGGATAAGTGAATATTTGCATTGTTTGGTGTAAAGCTAAATCTGGATAAATGTTTTGAGGCACTGCTGAAAATAAGTGAATATCTGCAAGGTTTTGAATGCTTTGAGGTACTGTTAAAAATAAGTAAGTGTCTGGCAAGTGTTATGAGATAGGGTAAGAAGGGGTATGAATTTAATCTAATATATATATGGGTATGTTATATGGTGTTTTCTAAAGCTAAGTGATATTTTAAGTGTTGTCTAAGTGATATTTTCAGTGTTGTTAGAGTTATTTGAAAAGAAGTGAGACTCAGGCCGCATAGTACTGGCCTGGCTTCTTAACAGTGGGTGAGCAAGATGGCCGACCTGCAGCTGGGGTCAGGGGCGTGGCTTGAGTACGTCTCCATGGGAACAGGATCCATGGACAGGTCTGAGATCAGCAAAGACTTCCTGTGTTTGAGACTACAGCGACTGCGCACCTCCTCAGATACTGTGAGCAGAGCTGAGGGGGGAGGAGAAAAGAAAGAGGGAGAGAAGGGGAGAGGGCGAGAGAGGGGAGAGAGGGGGAGAGAGGGGAGAGGGGGAGAGAGACTTTTTTAGTGCATATAAGAACAAAATGGCACAAAATGTTGCAAGGCAAGGCAAGTTTATTTATATAGCTCACACAAAGTCATTCAAAGTGCTTTATAGAATAAGACAGGCATTAAAATCACAAAACAAACAATAATAAAGAAAACAAACAAAAAAATCATCATCATCATCATAAAATGAACATGAGAAGAGAAGAATGATGAGTGCAGAATAAACCTTTACACACAGCTAAACAGAAGTGTTTTGAGTCTGGTTTTAAACATAGAGCAGAGGCCTGTCTCACATGTTCAGGAAGACTAGTTTAGCTGCTCAAACTGAAATGCTGATTGTTATTGCCCAAATGTCCATGTCTAGTCTATGGACTGAATTACACCAAACAAACTCAACTTCGTAGCAAAATCAAACTTTGAGAAACTTACTCATACAGAGAAACCCACCACCACTCTGAGTTAGAGTTCTTAATTTATAATTTATAGTTTATTTTATATAACTCTGTTATAAATTAAGAACTCTCAACCTTTTTCAGTCGCCCATTAACAACAACCATCAACAATCATTACCTCCCAGACTATACAATAGGCTACCCAGCAAACAATAAAGTAGATACATTCATTTGACAACCCAACACAAGGGAATCTGCATCTATCACTGCATTTAAAGGATCATTCTTCATTTCGCGACCTCCAGGTTGAGAATCACTGGTTTATATTATACGTGGGATTCACAGTGATGAAAATATAGCGCTGTTGTCATAGATATTAGCTACTCAAATGAATAAATCTTCAGAATGAGTAAAAATCTAAGTAGGCAAAGAAGGCAAAATGTCACCTAAAAACAAAAGGTTGAAACCCATGTTTTTAAAAAGGCTTGATTAAATCAAATTCACTATTCCAGTCTTGTGCATAGATTTATAAAAAGCACTTACCTGCCAGATAGGCCACGCTCTGAGTGTTCACCTCAAACTTGTCACATTTGAGGTTTTTACTGATGAGAGACAGAAGAGTGTGGAGGATCCTCACTGTCCGAGCCACCGTGGTGGGAGACGGGTGTCTGTAGCCTGTAACAAAAACACAAAGAAAACTTCAACTTGGGCTAAAAAAAAAAGTATCCTAAATCATATATTATTGTAAAATGTGTAGCAACATCAATGTTTCATTTCATGTGGATGGGCTACATAATTACAAAGATATTAACCATAAAAAAGTCACCAAATCTGACAAATTATCTCACCAAATTCTGATGTGTCCTTCAACTCAATGTTTAAATATGGGCAGTTTTGAATGTAGTGACGTCATTTAACATTTGAACTACCTTACTACTCTGATCTGGACCTAACTAGAAGATAAAAAAACTCACAAGCTGGACTTTTGCAAGTTTATAAACCAAAACACTGCAACAACACACTTCAATTCAAGATTTCAGACGAACCTTTAAGTAAATGTCCCACAAGAGCGAAGTTGAAGTTTGCGCCGAAGTTGAGTCCGACAAAATGATCCATCTGTTTACAGTGCCACTCCAGGGGGCGCCGTATCTCCATAAACACCTCCTCTGGACTCTGCCAATGAAACACATTTAACCAGATATTAGAGATATTATTAGACTCATTATAATCACATCAAAATAGTTTAATCCATCCATTTTCTGTGTTTCCCTTGTTTTTCTATTTACAGAAATGTACTTCTTGGCTTTTGAAATGATTATAATTAGTAACTTTGTGAGGCAAAATTTTAAGTTTTCCAACCTAAATACTGATTGGAATACATAAATTGTAAATCTAATCGATATACTCAAAATTTCAGTTTCCCCAAAGTTGTTCATGCCTTTTAACAGAAAGGGCTAACCCAACCTCCCGGCTGAATGTCTCTTCTCCCTTTTTCACCCCTGTCCAAACAGCCTTCAGGCAACAAAATCTTTAAAAACCTTTGTACCTTATCATTGAAAACCCTCATAGAATCAAGTGTGTGGAGGTTCTGTTCTAGCAGTGCTGTCCCGGCTGAATACAGGTTCACTTCATCCAACTGTAACACGGCCACTGCCACCCAGAACAGGGCTTTGTGCATCGGAGACTCCTGAGAGGAAAAACAAATGGATATTTACACAAACAATCATCTTGGTTAGAGAATTTCAGTAATTTATCATCCTTCTTGGGCTTGAACACTCAAAGATCATACTATGTTCACTTTCACGTCCACACGGGACTGTATTATTGATGGTAAATAAACGTCTACTGCTTAAGACATCTCGTTTAAAAAACTTCTGAGCTGAAAACTTCTACAACAGCTACTTGTTCCCAATGTTGCCCACAAGATGGCGACACTGTAACAGCTAGCAAATGCAACAATTGTTACAAAATGCATCACACAGAAGTTAGTTAGAAGAGTTCCTATATAGTTCCTCTAGTTCCTCAATCTTTAACTAGCATTTTTTCAGTTCAATTTATTTGATTAAAATATTATTGTACACATTGTGTGGTAGTACAGCTCTTTTGAAATGTCATGTGAACTGTTTAACTGGTATCCTAGGGACACACTTGTAGTCATTTACCTTGCTCAGAAGAGGCTGCAGTTTGGTCAGAGCGATCACAGTGGCTTCTATCAAAACTTGGCTGTTGTAATTGTCTGGTCCTTTCAGACAACTCTCCAAACCCTGAAAACATCATGAGCATAAGGAATAAATAACCAACTGAACACAGCCATGTTACTTGAGTAAAGCAACAGTTGGAAATGTAACTTTCTTTGTATGGAATGTTTCACAGTATGGCATTAAAGTTTTCTATCTTTATGGAGACCAAGTTATTTTTGAGCTATAAAACCGCTTGTAATTTAAGGTAGAACTGTTTAATATCACACTGTGGAACATTCCAGACTAATCTATAGTCATAGAAACATGCAGTTGACGGATCCCCAACCAAAAAGTGACACACTGCACATTTAAACCAACTTTATAATAGAGTGTGTTACCCGGTCGATGCTGAGCAGAGGACTGGCTTTGCTCAGGATCCTGATGATCTGTCGGATCTGTCCATGAGTGACTCTTTTACTGATGCAGCCGAACACCACCAGAGCGCGAGGCTGCAGGGACGGGTTATACTGGAACGCAAACCTGCACACAGATACACACACAGACACACACATTAGACATACGCACACATACACATACAGAGAACAGTGTTTTAATGCCATGAGATTAGAGTTTAGATCAGGTCCGTGTGGAATGCAAGTCAGTATCAAGTAGGACTTTAAAATGGAAAAATTATGAAAGTAAAGTTGAACAGATTTGCTATAGGAAGGAAGAATAGAATATTTTTAATGCATCAAAGCAGATTTGGCTCCACAGTGCAAAACACTAATTTGCGAGCAACAACTTTTTTTTTTTTTTTTTAAACTGACCATGTCCTTTGCCTTTGTCTCCCCAGATAAAGTTTAACTTAAAGCTCAGTATGCAACTTTCTGGAGGTGACATGTCACCTGCATAATTCCATGGAAATAGAAAGTTAAATCATACTTCAGAATATTCTCCATGGAGACAGAGGTGTTTTAGGATTAGAGCTAAAGGAACAACATTTCCATAAAAACAAGCAGGTGTCCCCCCTACTGGCCGAGTAAGAGTGAGGTCTGTGGAGATGCAAGCTCGTTCAGGCTTGTAGGACGCATGTTTTTAGAAAGTTTTCAGCACTATTAACCAAATTAAAAAACAAACATGCTTTTTATTTTGGTCTAATTTTTGGCTCAAATGTTCCATACTGTGGCTTTAAATAATATTGATATAGTGCTATGAGAAATCAGCATACTTCTGTGCGAGCTCTGTCCACTGGTCCAGCCACTTGCAGGACGGGATGTCTCTCATACACGCCTGGAACAACAACACACCCATAAGAGGAGAAAAGATTTTGATAGTGAATTTAATCCAAACGGCAGCAGATGTACCTCCATGATCTCCAGCAGAGCTTCGGTGACTGTTTCCAGGGAGGAGAGGGCAAAAGTCTCTCTCTCGTAAGACCCCGGGGAGAAGGAACGGTCTCTGTAGCTGGAGCGAAAGGCGATGACTGCGGCCGACTTGACTTTACTGATGCCGAACAAGAGGTAAAACTTTGGCAACGAAAACTCGGTCAAACTCAGCCTCAGCACCTGCTTGGTCTCCTCTGAAAAACACAACAGACAATTCTTTAAATGCAACAGTCAATTAGAACAGTTCTATTTGCATCTGACTGTAGGTGTACAAAACTTTTCCCTCACCAGGCCAAAGAAAAAAATATGACATTTGGCTTTAAACAGAAATGTCCTGTTCTTCTTCCTCTAAAGTAACACTGCTCCAAACCACAAGCATGAATCAAATTTCATTATTATTAAACAGATATTACACCTCTACATAACATTCAGATCACCATGTTACCCCAGCCCCCACACCTCTGCTCTCTGCATTAAGGCACTCCCCCTTCTGAGCACTATCTCAACACAATCAGTTGCTGGGTACAGTTTTGTATCAAGTTTTTTGTATATTTCTCAAAAATTGTCGTGTAGGAGCATGAGTGACGCAGGTTTGAACAGGGTCAAGGAGAGGTCAAACCTGCATGGATGACATCTAAACCTCTCCAGGCATGTTTTGAATAAAGTTATAACATGGTAGAAAGCTCCAAAAAGTAAATTTTGCATAATACTCCCTCTTTAAAAAAAAACTTTGCAAAATATAATATGAATGGAACAGAGACTAAAAGATCCTGTTACACAAAATGGATTGAGATTTAGGGCAATGCATAAAAGACTAATACAAATCTTTACCTTGCAAAAAAAAACAACAACAAAAAACAATAGAGCAATCACATTATCAACAATGCATTATTTATAAAGCTTCAAACTAGGGCTGCTCGATTATGGAAAAAAATCATTATTACGATTATTCAAACGATTATTTTTAGTAACACAATGCATTTATTCAGCAATTCTCTCTCTCAAAAAAACAACTCTGTTATTGATATATGAAAATAAATATAAGCTACAAATATGTACCTCTGAGCAATTTTGCAATGTATAAAACATAAAATGAATAGAATATACTTGAAACATGAAATAACACATAGAAAAAATAAATGTATCCAAAATATATATATCCTGCTGTTCTACAATCTCTATATTTAAAAAATTAAATAAATACACTTATTTATATAAAAATATCTCAAAATAAACTTTGTTAAGCTTTAATCGCTTCAACTTGATTATTTGAGTTTGGAGATTTGACACACAAAAAGAAATCGCAATCAAAATTTAATTAATTGCACAGCCTTCAAACTCTGAACATGATTTTCAAAGTGTAAAGGTCGACTAAATTGTAAAAATTTCAAAGTAAACAGCAATTTCTTGTGAAAATCATTACAGAATATGTTGAAAATCCCAAATAGCCAATATGCTGTACTGCCACGTTTATCAAAAAAATCAGAACAAATATTATGAAATTGTGTATGTATATAAGTGGTGGAGCTCTGGGACAACTGTACAGAAAAACTAAAACTCTGCACCACTCTCTTCCATTTTATAAAGAGCGCGGTTTAAGAGCACGTCTAATAGCCCGGAAAATACGGTAGTGGTAGTTGTCAGGTTAACAGCTCCTTTTACCTTTAGTTCAGTAGATTGGCAGTTCCAGGGCTGAAAATCATCCAAATGATTTAGTAAAAGTGTGCAGAGTTTTCTATTTCAAAGAAGAACTTTGCCTAAATCTGCAGGGTTTGTGTGTTAACAAATGTTGTGAATGAAACAAAACTACAGAAGCCGAGAGGCGTCACAACAAACGCAAATGCCGCAACAAATACAAATGCGACAACACAACAAAAAGCCACAACACACCAAAAAAAGCCACAACACACCAAAAAAAGCCACAACACACCAAAAAAAGCCACAACACACCAAAAAAGCCACAACGGAAATGACCGCGGGACTCTATTTTAATGCAAACGCCACAACAAATACAAATGCCACAACACATTAAAAAGCCACAGCGTAAGTGACCGTGGGACTATTTTCCGACGGACCGATCAAGCGGCAAGTGAAGAAGAAGAACTACAACGTGAAAAGTAAAGGAACGAAGAAGTTGGAAACGTAAGTAAAAGTAATTTATGGTTTTATCATTATTCATTTCACTTTTCATGTGTTGTGGCTTTTTAATGTGTTGTAGCATTTGGGTTTGTGTTGTGGCGTTTGTATTTGTTGTGGCGTTTGCATTAAAATAGAGTCCCGCGGTCATTTCCGTTGTGGCTTTTTTTGGTTTGTTGTGGCTTTTTGTTGTGTTGTCGCATTTGTATTTGTTGCGGCGTTTGCGTTTGTTGTGACCCCTCTCGGTGTGTTTGTGATGAGGCCGTAACATTCTAACACTGTCCTCACCGCTGAAGTTGAGCTGCGAGCACGTGCAGAGGGAGTGTATGATGTTGATGACGAGTCCGTGCGTGGAGGCCCGCAGCGACAGAGGACCTGTGGCCACGAGCAGAGTGACCACGTGGAACAGGTACGGCAGGTGAGCGGCTACGTCCAGAGAGTTGTTAAAGGACAGCATGAGCATGTAGCGGGCCAGGATGGCGATGTCGTCCCACATGAGGTGCTGCTCCAGAGTGGGCGTGGGAGAGAGGCACGTCTTGTCGATGATCTTACACATGCGGCCAATCACCTGTGAGGAAAGACGGAGTAAAGGTCACGTATGAACTGACCAATAGAGCTGTGCAGTCTGGTTTAAACACTGCGATACTAGACATTGTACACTATCAGTCAAGTTTGGTCAAGCCAATTTAATCTTTTTGTTTTTACATTGTAGATTCTCATTGAAGGTATCTGAACATATATGGAGTGTAGTAAAACAAAAAAGAAACTCAACACAAACTCAAACCCTATTTGCATGGGATTAGTATGACCTATGGACATGTTGTGATTTGTAATATTTGCAGAGGACGCCTCAGATCTTAATCCTGTGCGAATGCGACATGTTTGTAATTTGTAAAGTAAAATTTCCGTCGCAAATGATATACAACATATTTCGCCAAACACAGACGTCCGGTGATAATACTAGTCCAGGTGAAGCTGCGTTTCAGTGTTTGTTGTTGTAACTGCGCCTTTTCTGTCTTTCTTTTCCTTCTACGTTCTTTTCTCTTTCAATCTCAGTGTGTCAGTAAAATAGAATAATTTACAGACTTTGCTTATCCTGTGTGAATGTGCTGCAAGTAACACAGAGGTGGGGCAGTAATTTGCAAATGACCAGACGGCCCCTTCTGGACTTGTCTCGCGAATAGAGCTTTTGACTTTATTTCTTTATTTGTGGATAGCCAGCCTTTAGCCTAATTTATGAGCCGATTTCACTTCGTGGAAACCGTCTGATCTCACAGCATTTTGTTTGTTCGACGGGAGGCTGGTACTTTTTTATTTAACCAATTGCTGCTGTTTGGTCGTGACGTATGTAATGTGCCAGATCCCATAGGAAGAAGGGCAATAACGTCTTTCCCCTTGATAAAATTCACTAAACGTGTTCTAGCTTTAAATCCTCGATCTCGAGAATCATTGCCAATATAGAATGTTGGCCGGTGCTCGGTCTACAACTTCCAGGGTTCTTCCAAACCGTCTAGTGCATTCTGATTCCTGACCTAGTTGCTCAAGAGAAATTAAACTGAGCGAAGGCACTAGGTGGCGCCAGCCTGGCTGGCCAGCCTTTGCTTTGATAACTATATTTAGAAAATTAATTTTGTCTTATTATATAGAAGCTTTGTTTGACCTCTGACAAAGACGGAAGTGCTACTGCCGAAACACGTCAGCACAATAATTTACTTAACTTTTTACAATTTGTCTTATTATAAAAAAACTAAACACAAAGTTCTTTCATATCTGCTTTGCACTTTTGGCACAGCTGTGAAGTGAAAACCATTTCATGCATGCATTGAGGATTTTAATCTAAAATACTGATACTTTACAGGTGATGTCATCAACATTCCCTGGGGGTGTGCTGCCAGCTGTAGGCACTGCTGTGTCTGAAGCTCACTTACTCAAATTAGACTTTAATCTGAACAAAACCATGAACACTTGTATTGATCACAGGCTCCTGAAAATGTGTTCATTAAAACCATTTATATTGTACATATTAAGGAGAAATGGGAATTAGAAATGAACATAATAATTAAGGATGAGGATTGGGATCGGACACCTCGAGAGGGATATAAAATCACAAACAGCCCAGTACTAAGTGAATTTGAATGGAAAACTAAAATTAGATTCTTTAGAACTGCTTTTATTACATGTCAGTTTGGTGGAACCTCAGATAAATGTTGGAGGGGCTGTGGTCTGGTGGGGGATCATTCCCATATATTCTGGGATTGTCCTAAACTGACAACATTTTGGAGGGACGTGCAATGTGAAATTGAAAACTGTTTGGGGATCAAAATTATATTAGAGTCATGTATTGTGCTGTTGGGAATTTTTCCAAATGACTTAAGAGCAAATAGCCATTTTCATTTGCTAAAAATTTTACTTTTAATTGCCAAAAAAATGATACGGTCTCCTGGCTCAGGCTGCTGCCCCCCACATTGACCCAGTGGAAAAATAAAATAAAGGATGTGTATCATATGGAGCAAATAACTGCAAGGTTACAAAATAAGACAGATTTATTCATGGACAAATGGTCTTCAATTCAGGCCTATATGTCAAAAGGATGACTATCTTTTGTAGGATTTTTTTCTGTTATGTTGTAGTGTGTGTGTAGTGTATATTATAAATGATAAATGAGGAGACAATGTGTATGACTGTATCTACACTGTAACTTTATTGTCATTTTACTTGTATTGCAGCTTTACTGCTGTTTCATAATTATGTGGCTTGCACCAAAATTATTTAATAAGAATAAGTAAAAAAAAACAACAAAACAAAAAACATTTATATTGCATATATACATACATACAGGCCTGTCGACAGAAATCTGGGGGTCTGGGGCAAGAAGACTTACATGGGCCCCCCTCTAATATAAACTGGTGGTTTTCACATTCTAGAATCTAATGTCATATGCCCAGATGGGGGGTAAGAGACAGATTTCCCTACTTTGTACTTTGTCATGAAATATCCAAAAAGTTTATTCACAATCTTTAATGTAATATTTTCTATCTGTGACTAAACCCATTAACTTGCTGTGTTCTAACAAAAAACATTTTAACTGCATTTCCTTTAGCGGCCCCCCTCCATCTGTATTAACTATTATTGTCATGTCATCTGAAAAGCAGCAGTTTACTAATGTGTGCATTGCGTCACTGTCACAACTACTGAACATTCTGCCGTACACATATATTTAGAACTCCCCTAGCATGACCTGAAGGCTTTACTGAACAGAGCAGTGTGTGAGAAACAAAAAACCACAAACTGCATCTTCTCTTGCACCTACTGCCCCTTTCATTTCATTTCATTTGTGTTTCTATCTATTTTAAACTGCGTGAACCGTCTTTGAGTATTATAAAAAAAACTCTATAAAAGTCTTATGCAGAATGATTACTATAAAATGCTGCTCCATCTTCTCGTACAGGGGGTCAGACAAGCTTGGCTCTTAGCTCCTTCACTGCTCTGTCCCATAACAAAGGCCTGTATTCAGACTGGGAGTTATAATCGGAGCCAGGGCCTGCGTTTCTATTGAGCCTCTGTGTGCTTGTTTAGACAGCGACCGACCAGAGAGCAGCACCAAGACCCTTCTGCACTACTCGTAAGTACTAAATCATTACTACTATTGAGTTTAAGTGCGTACGGCATGTTTTGATGATTCTCAAATTTTCACTTGATTTGGTGGGATAATGCCTGTTGTAAATGTAAATTATAGTTTATTACCAATTAGAAATCAATTAGGCAAGAAAAGCTGAAAAATATGTTAGAATTACAGGAAGTGAAAAGTGTGATTTTTAAGAGTTCGAGACTGATAATGTTATTCAAAAGTTAGGAACAATTTAATTTATGCTTAAACACATTTTTACAAAATCTTGAAATGAAATTTCAACAAAATAAAGTGTTTTCCTATTTTATTTATTTGTGAAATATTAAATGCTGTATATATTTTATTAGTTTGAACCCAGTGTACTACTTGGTTGCTAGGTAACAGTTATGAAATTGCCAGAGTTATATCATGCTTCACAATAAGGAAGTAAAATGCAGTGACATTTTCTTAACCAAATCTTAGATACAATTGTTTTGGTAAAGTGAGCAGTGTAAGTGGGCCCAGGAACTTTAAGATGTACTAGGATGCAACACTGAGTACATCGTGCTTTTGTTATATCTGAGAACATTTGTTCTTATTATTTACAGAAGAGAAAAGTGAATTGATTTTACTACAAATGTTATACTGATATCTCCTGTACAAACAATAATCAGGGTTATTGAATGTTTGTGCATATATGAGTGAGTTTTTTTTTAGAATAGTGTTTGAATGATGTGACCTTGTGTAAAGTCTGTTTATATTCATTTGTGATGAATTTATCTGTATACATTTAATATGTATTTCCAGCCTGCTCAGGGACTACAGGAGTAAATGATGGTTTATACTATAACCTGGCACCAGCATTTCTCCTGTGACTGACTGTTGTACACTTTATGTACAAATGAAAGGATACCATAATATAGGACATAACAGTGAGTTATATATCGGACTAGTCTGAAAACTAGCACCATGCCTTGTAACACTCATTCATATTGTTTAAGGGTTGTGTTTTAAGAATCATACATTTTTAATAACAAAATGTGACATTTTAATGCAAAACCAACAATATAATATTATAGTGGTCCACTTAAATCCTTGGATATTTAAACAAAAGGGCCCAGCACAGAATCTACTATATACAGTAGAAATTTTGGAATATTTCATTCTTAGCTCTTGACAAATGTCATTAGGTGAGCCTGTGTGTTAAAGAAACTCTGACCGCGTGGGAAGTTCTGGTGAAACACTGTTGTCTCATCACAAATGTTCATTGCATAATTTATTTTCCGCTGTTGCAATGGAACATATAGTACACACTTTCAGAATAATGCCCACACTGCTGACCTTAAATGAGCCCTCAGTAATGAGTCTTTATGCAAACGAGGGGACAGTCTATTTTTATACACAGGCCAGGAAAAGGCCAACAGATATCTGATTTTAATTTAATTATAATTTAAATATCCCTAATACAAATCATTTTAAGTATTTAAAAGGTAGTAATTTCTGAAATGAATGTTATAAAATAAGCTTACGTCTATTTATAATATATAATATAAAATATCTTTGTTACAAATCTGATCATAGAGTGCCATATTAAAGCATGTCAAAGTGAAGGTTATCATGACCCTGTAGGTGGAGTTAGAAGTTTATTCATGGCTTGGGAACCCATATATACTACACTTGGACTTTGTTCTTATCACATTTACTTTCTTGCAATTCACAAATAATGAGGAAACATGATTACAATGTACGCAGGATTAGACATTACATATAAGTAATAAGCTGTTTGCTGGAGTGTTGCAATGAAATTGAAGTGGAACTAAACACTAAATCTACTTTTTTGCCACTACAGTGTATGTGGTGTTTTAATAGCATTATCTGCTGTTGTTTCTAGTATTTATTTTATTTTTTTGCAAATGAGCAGCTTTGCGTTCAAAAACAGCCAAAACAGAGAGTGTGCTGCCTCCAGTGGATCCCTGACAGACCAATCGTACTGTTCCTTTTACCTTCAGTCCACCTCCTCCTCCCTCACCATTTTCCAACTACTTCCCACTTTAACCATTGCAGTGTGCGGTTGTGGGCAAAATGTGGGTGTTTAGTCCTACTTTAATGTGGTAGTTTTGTGCAGTGTATATTAAAGATGCATTGTGTAACTTTTCTGGTAGAGGCTCCATCAAATGCTTTTCTCTCTGGAGATGTTATTGCTTTGTTTGGAATGTTTCACAGTAAGGTATTAAACCTGAATACATGTTTTCTAGGTATTTTTGAGCTCTAAAACCACCTGTAAATGAATAAATGTAAAGTAGAGCTGTTTAATGTCACACTGCGGAACCTTACAAGCAGAGCAATGACAGGTAACAGCCCCTCCAACAGAAACGTTACTCAGTGCACCTTTAAATGAAACATATTAGCTCTTTTTAAAGTGCATATGACAGGTTTTTATGTTTTTCTAATTCTAACTTGATTTGTTGGGATAAATATAAGGTAGAGTTGTTTAATGTCACACCGTGGAACATTTCACGTACCTCAAAAAAAGCATTTGACGGGCCCTACACCAGAAAAGTCACCACAGATATCTAGGTTCCGTCCAGACAGCCCTGTGTGTATTCTGACCTTGCTGGACACCAGTTTGACGTTGCCGGACGCCAGAGCCACTGCAGTGTCGGCCATGACCTCGGCTTTGATGGAGCCCAGACCTCCAGTGGCGCTCGTCTTAATGAAACTGTCCAGCACCACGTCCAGAAGGTCTGTGATCTGAGGGACAAGCACAGGCAATCAAACGCATGACAAACCCGAACAGAAGAGGGAGCTGCACTTTGTGAACTGCTGTGTTTACAGTGGAACTAGATCAGGCCTGGAGTCGACTAAAGAAATTCTTGATCCTATCTTGTATCTCTATCAGTGGTAGAAGTACAAAAGTTAAAGTACAATACTTAAGTACACTTTTTAGGTATCTATAGTTTACTTCAGGTCAGTTTTACAGTCGATACTTTTTACTTCATGTGAGACCAGGTATCAGTACGTTCTACTCCACAACATTTTAGATCTGGACTGAAAAGTAAAAGTACGTTTCTTTACGGTTTGAGACCTGCTGAAATGGCTGAGACTTTTTTTTTTAAAGCACATTTCATTTGAGTTAATGCTCCAATTCTGCGCAAACCAAATAAACAAAAAAAACGGTTAGAAAAATTAAGAAGTCAATTGAAATCAGCTAAATTCTTGTTCTACATTTCTACATTCTAGGTCTACATTTCATCCGTTAATTGTTCTAAAAAAAAACTTAAACTTTTTACTCTTTAAGTACATTTTAAACAGGTACTTTAATACTTTTACATAAGGAGATTTTTTCAGGCAATCTTTTACTTTTACTTGAGTAACCTTCTGCCCCTGTATTTGTACTTTTACTAAACAAAACAGAGTACTTCATCCACCACTGATCTCTAAGTATCTGACATTCACAAGACGACACCTGCACACGATTTCATGCAAAAACAAAAGGGACGTAACGATATCCAACTCCCTCAGTACGATATTATCACGATATGCATCTCACGATACGATATTTACTGCGATATTTTGGAGAGGCTGATATAATTGTAGATGGAACACTTTTGTGCTTTTAAAATACCTTCACAAGATTTTAGTGTGAATTATTTCCATCATAATCCCAAGAATTCAAGTAAAAAACATATTTCTTCATATTGTTTGGACTGAAATGAATCATGGGATATGTAGTTCCCTATGTTTATAAGCTACTGCTCCTATAAAACCATGCATTTAAACAAAGGAACTTGTAATTCGATATTTTGTGATAGTCCACGATATTATTATGAGACTTCTGACAGCAAAACAGCAAAACAACTGATGTGGTAAAATCCTCATAGATCTCGTGGTCTGACCTGTCCCAGGCTGCCCCAGATCTTGGCCTGGATGGAGGGGTACATCTGCTTCTCGTTGATCGTCATGGTGATGAGTTTGTCCAAAATGGCGGTGACTCGTTGGCGTTTGGCGTCGTCCGTGTGTTTGCAGAAGCGCACCAGGTTGAGCAGCCACGGCGTCATGTACTCCAGACACAAGTGCTTCAGCTCGATACCTGGAAATATGGACAGCAGTGAATGTTATAGTTCACAGGAATTTGGGGATCCGGGCAAGAAGTATCACATGCCCCCCCCCCTAATATCTTATATCTTGGATAAGAGGAGGGTCCAATTCTGGGCCACTAAAACCCTGGGACCCCCGTCTACTGCCCTGTAATAGATAGCGTTAATTCAACCAGTCAACTGATATGGCTTTTTTCATGGTAGATGTTGAAACTGATTGCTTAGAATCTAAAGTAACCAAGGGCAATAAACTCAGGAAATATTTTTGGGCTGATATGTAGGCCTGATTTTGAAATAATGTATTATGTAATTCTGTAATTTAAAGGTGCATTGTGTAACTTTTCTAGTGGAGGGTGAGTCAAATGCTTTTCGTCTTTGAGATATTTTTGCTTTGTCTGGAATGTTTCACAGTATGGCATTAAACCCTTTTATCTTCATGAAGACCAAACCAGACCAAGTTACAGATCAGATCTGTGGAGAGGCGACCACGCTCACAGTCAGAATTCTGTTTTTACAGATAGTTTTGAGCTATAAAACCATCTGTAATTGAGTAAATGTAAAAGTAGAGCTGTTTAATGTCATATTGTGGAACCTTCCAGGCAGAGCCATGACATCTCCATAGAAACAAGCAGGTGACGGATGCTAAAAGTTACATAGTGCACCTTTAAATCTAAAGAACATTACTTGATTTGCTGAATCCGGAGATGCACTCCTCCAGAAACTCCAGTGTGAGGTGGGGTTCGTTGGCGGCGAGAGTTTTGCTGATGGACACGATGAAGAGCGTGTTGTTGGCGGGGATACAGAGGCCTGAGGTCTCCAGCAGCTGGCCCTCGATCTTCAGGTTAAACGTACACGTCAGAGCGCACAGGAGGTTATACGCCGCTGATCTGCACAGGGACAAACAAGAGGAGAAATGTAATACACTTATGTGAAAGAAAAAGAAATGCATTGAAATTATCGTATTTTTCGGACTATAAGGTGCACTTAAAATATTTTATTTTCTCAAAAATCAACAGTGCACCTTATGTATTAATTGTGGTTGAGTTTACTGACCTCAAACCAATTTTATGTGGTACACGGTGCTCAAAAATCTGTGAGAATGTTTCAGTACGACTACGACAATCTGCTTGGTGGATTATTGGAGCATTACGGCTACTGTAGTCAGTAGCCTCGCGCAGTTGTGTCCTTTAGTCCGACAGAAGCTGAACCGCATCAGGACACAAAAATCTTATTTTTTCAGATCTTATAATTTATGCAAATTAGTCATGTGGCTTTTAAGTTTTGTTTCTGTAAAACATAAACAAATGTGCACAAAGCAGCATTAAACACATTATTACTCCATGTATATTTGAGTCGTCCTTGTAGGAAATAAAAAACTAAAATAATCCACCCACTTTCACATTCATAATCCACATTCACCAAGACAGGGAGACAACACCAGGCGAATTACACCACGATCTGCCGATGGATCGTGGACGCCTGGGATAAGGATCAGTCTCACGTCCTGTCCGTTTGTTTCTTAATGTGCCTTATAATCCGGTGCACTTTATAGTCCAAAAAACACAGAATATTGGAGGTTTTCAGATTCTATAATGCAAGAGCTAAAGTTCCCTACTGATTACATTGTACTCTGCCCTGAAACATCCAAAAGGTAAATTCACAAATGCTGAACCTGATTATTTCTATTAGTGACTAAACCCATTAGCGTCTCGAATTACAACAAAAATCAACACTTCAACCATATTCATTTTACTTGCCCCCATCTGTATTAAATGTTATTGGACTATAGAAAGTGAGGTCATCTGAAACCCGGCAGTATGCAGAATGAAACAGTGGCTACATAAAGATGAAGACTATTGGAGTTAATGGAGCGTTATGTTACGTATAGGTCAGAGCGCACAGGGAGGAATAATAAGAGAAATTTAATATACTACGGTAAAAGAAAAGGAGATTTATTGAAAGTATGACCCCGTGGTTACGCAAAGATGAAGAGTAGTGGAGTTAAATACAGTCTTATGAGAGGTCAGAGTGCTCAACAGTTTATACATGTTATATAAAGAGAGAAATGAATAATTCTTGTGTAAAAAAATTGAATCTTTACAGAATCTATACGCGAAGAATATTTGTTAATCTGATGTAAACAGACCCTGTGGCAATGTAAAGATGAGGAGGAAGAGTGGAGTTAAATAGAGGTTTATTTTATGCACAGGTCAGAGCGCACAGCAGATTATACACCGAGAGGTTTAATAAGGGGCACTTAAAATACTTGTGTAAAACAATTGAATCGTTTATTGGATGGTTATACGCAGAACGACCCAGTGGCTATGAAAAGATATTTGTACTCTAAGATATTTGTATTTGAAAATTACACTATTACGCTATTGCACTATTTTCTGATCCATGATATACTGTTGTAAAAAGGTAGCGGTTTACTTGAAAACTGCTACTTCATGACATCACAAGGTGGAAGAGAAGATTTTGAGCTTTAGAGATGTAGACAGACTAATAAAAGGATTACTCAAACGCGTGAATGAAACAAACCACAACAAAAAGTGAATTTTGTGCAATACAGGAGCTTTAAATGTGCATTGTGTAACTTTTCTGAAGGAGGGCCTGTCAAATTCTTCTTTTCTTGTTATTGTTTTGTGTGGAATGTAATGTTTCACAGTGTGGAATTAAACCTTTCTATCTTCACGGAGACCAAACCAGACCAAGTTACAAGTCAGATCTGTGGAGAGGCGACTCCGCTCACAGTCAGAATGTTTGTTTTTCTAGGGATTTTTGAGCTATAAAACCAGCTGTAATTGAATAAATGTAAAGTATTAGTATTAGTATAAGTACAGTGTTTAATGTCACACTGTGGAACATTCCAGGCAGAGCAATGACATCTCCATAGAAACAAGCAGGTGACGGACCTACAACCAAAAAGGTATATACCATATTTTTTGGACTATAAGTCAGACTTTTTTTCATGGTTTGGGTGTTTCTTGTGACTTCTATATTAAAATGTTCACACTGAAGCGGCGAGAGGCTCTAGTCTTGTGTGTGAGTATCTGCTGCTCCTGTTCCTCCTGTACCACTGTCACTTGACTCTACTGCGCATGTCTCCTGCAGAAAGAGCCTCTGTCCTGTCTGGATCATGTCAGTCAATTGCACCATTACATCTGTATTTAAAATGAAACAAACTTATGATATAAAGACGACTGAGAAGATAGAACATAAATGCCCCCAAAAACAAAATCATACTTTGCAGATTACAAGCTGCAAGTAGTGAAATCTGCATCTGAAAACGGTAATCGAGCAGCAGAAAGAAAGTTTGGAGTGAGAGAGAAACTTGTGACACCAGGAGGATGCACCATGAAACTTTCCTGTAGTAACTGGATGGATGGACAAAGCCTGGACTTCAGTGACACTGAAACCATCCTGTCGGGATTCAGAAAGACCCGAATAATTCTAACTGGAACTGATGCCGAGTCTGACAGCGACACAGAAGAGGAAGCGATGCTCTGTTTACCTCTGGAGGTCGAGGCCAAGGGCTCAGAAGTGCCAACGGGGATGAAGAATTGAATGGATTTAGTGATGTGGATTGAGATGGAGAGTTTGGTAAACTTGTTCTGTTCTGTTGTTTATGTTATAGTTTATCTGAAGAACTGTTCATATGTGACGTTAACAGTCTGTTCTTCTCTCTTCTATTGTTTTTACTACAACTTCACTTTACACAGGAAATGTCAGTTCCTGGTCTGATTTTATAAAATACATTTCCCCCAAAAAGTCAGACTTATATGTTTTTGTTTTTTTTTCTTCATTACACATTTTTTTGGCTGGTGCGACTTATACTCTGAAAAATAGAGTAGTGGACTTCTAATAGTAACAACCTTTACATCTGCTGGCTTCATGGTGTAAATGTGAAACCTAAAAACTTTGATGACCATGAAGGCACTTAAGGTAAAGAGGCAGGTGCATGTTCTTGACTGTAAAAAACAGCTTGTTCTAATACTTACACTTACTCCATTTAAAACAGAAGTCTGTAGCCCACACTGACCTGAGGCTGGGGTCGGAGCTGCCCAGGTTGAGCAGTGCGATGTTGAGCAGGGTCCCGGGCACGTCTTTGGGTCTGATCTTTGTGTGCTGCGGTATGGAGTCGGGCTGAGACAGTTCCCAGCGCGTCCGGATGTGGATTATGGACTGGACTATGGCGTCACACTCCTGGTGCATGAAGGTCAGAGGCGTGCCCTGGTTGGCCATGGTCAGGGTGAACTGGCTCTCGTCCACCAAACAGATCTCCTCTATCTCCGAGGCGTAGTACACGTCGTTCAGAAACACGGGCTGCCCCAGGACACGGGTGCGCTCGGCTGAAGTCACCTGGACCGCTGTGGAGCCCACCTGAGACGAGAGGAGACAGTTAGAATTAAGAGACTGACTACGATCATGCTGAAAATGAAGCAAACGAAGCCTAGACTTTGTTTTGTATCAATATCATATTCTAGTCAGTGGTGGAACGTAAGAAAGTAGTAGTAAAGTACTGTATTTAAGTATAAATTTTAGGTATCTGTACTTTACTGCAGTAGATTTTACAGTGGATACTTACTATTTACTTTTACTTCACTACACTTGAGAGCAGGTATCTGTACTTTCTACTCTACTACATTTTGAACAGAACAAAGTAAAAGTATTTTTTATTGTACTTTGAGTCCTGCTGAAAAGGCTGAAGGTGTAATTTTAACACATTTGTAGTTTGAGCAAACACAAATATACAAATAAAAACAGCTAGTGAAAAAAAAAACATTGATTCAATTGTTTCTGTTAAACAATTCCACACAAATCTTTATTAAAATCATGAAATTTTAAGCTTTATTAGATCTCAAAATAAAATACTATAATAATAAAATTAAGTGAAATACTTTTACTTTTTAAATTAGTGCTTTAATACTTTAATATTTTAATACTAAGTAGATTTTTCATGTGATACTTTTACTTGAGCATTTTTTGGGTCCTTTTTTGGTCCTTTTACTTGACTAACAAAACTGAGTACTTCTTCCACCAGTGACTCTAGTATTAGAGTAAAGAGTAGTATTAGTAACATTTTATGATAACAACCATACTGCCCTACCCTCCTGCCTTAACAAAGCCTAAAGCCTAAAATTCATAATTACCAAAAGATTTATTAAGAGCTCAGTAACTACTTCAAAAAGGGATTAGAGTTAGGTTATTAATGAAGTAGTTACTAACCCCGAGTCATTCTTATTTATCATTCTTAAACAATTTGTCCATTATGAATTACATCTATATTTATGCTTTACTAAGGCTAATTAAGGTTCCCGTAGTATCCTCTATTTTGTAGATTCAGATACCGTATTTTCCGGGTTATTAGATGTGGTCTTAAGCCTCCAGATCCAGAGCGCCCCATACACGAATCCACTCGGGTGTCCCAGCACGACTTCAGTAAACTACAAAGCCGCACCACCCGCAGAACACGCAAACATGCAAACACGCACGGAGCAGACAGCGACCACGCAGCGACAAACACCCACAGACACACTCATCACTCCATGTCAACGAGGAACGGAACAGAGGAACAAACCAAAAAAGCGAGTCCAATGTGCCTTTCTGAGTCACAACTGAACAACTGAGTCACTGCGAACACGTCGACAATCCGTTGGTCCCAGACAGCCCCCTCCCTACACGCCACAACTGAACAAAGCCCAGAGTCACTGTGAACGCCACAAACAAACAAAACCACTCACCCATCCAACTGTTGGTTTCCTTTAAAGTCTGGTGCAGTTTATTTGTGATAAAAGTTTGAAAATAGACCATTTAATGACAGTGCGCCTTATAATCCAGAGTGCCTAATAGCCTGGAACATATGGTAATACAGTATATTCTAAAGGCCTGGAGTAACTAAAGGTGCTCTTTGTAGTTTTTCTAGTAGAGTGTCTGCCACCTATTTGTCTCCATGGAGATATCACAATGTGATATATTGACTGATGTTCCACAGTATGAGTTAGTTCAGTTAACCCAACTTGCATTTATCGAGTTACTAGACAAAAAAAAAACAACAACATTTTTATTGCCAAAATAAAATGCATTTTAAAGACACAAAGACACATTACTGTAAATGGGATCGTTTCACCACAAATCCAATGACGTCTCCTACTTGTCTCCATGGAGAATGATGACTATAATGCCATACTGTGGAATTTCCCAGACCAGGCCACAACAAGAGACAAGCAGAAACCATTCCATGTCACTGTTTTTAGAAGTCAAATAGCGAATGATAATTTTTTCCAATTCATCCTCTCGAGAGAATACTTAGAAACAAAGTCAATGATTGCTGACATTTTGATCTAATAATACCATGACCTTTGTTAGAAAAGGTCTTTAGTCATGAGTTTTAGAGTCTGCAGAGGCTTCAGATTCATTATTGCAGCATTGGTTTTTCACTCACCTTAATAGAAACTTTGGTGTCTTTGTGCGCTAGCTTGAGTGCGTTGTGGAACACTTTCAGGTCCTCCTCCAGCGTGAGGGTGGCCGCTGGGAGCTTTTGTTGGTCTGGCTCGATGTGTTCTGCCAATTTCGCCGGAGAATCGATGAACTGCAGCTTCTTACTCCCCTTCAAGCCGGTCAGCAGCCTCTCGTGATACTTGGTGTACTCCCTCACCCACGTGTTGCAGTTGTAAACGTACACAGCCGCTACGTTTTCATATGCAAACCCGGGGAAGACCACAAACCATTTGGACAGGAAGTCTGTTTTGAAGCGGTTGCTAGGGCCGACGTGAGTCAAGTCCACCACGATCTCGTAGGGTTTGGCGTAGTACGGTTTTAGAGTGAGGAGCACGTGGTAGATGAGAAGATCTCCGTTAATTTGACCGGTTTTGAATCTGTTAAAAGACAAACACACAAAAGGGAACATGGTAAGCTTATGGTCAAGAAGTTAGACCACGACAATAATCTGTTTCTTGTTAAAGGTGACAATTTGAGGACTTTTCGCCATTCAAAACACAGAATATTTAGTTTTGTGTTTGAACTGCAATGCCAACAGTCCTTTTTTCATCATTTTGAAAGCCATAGATAGGATGACTGAAATTTACATTGTCTTCTTTTAACTGGATTAAATGACTCCCAATAAAAGACGTATTCCTAGGATAAAACAAGGATTAAACCGAAATTAAACTTAATAGCTGGACAGCAGGACAAAACAAGGTCAGAACCAGGACTAAACCAGGCCTAGACTAGGTCTAAACCAGGACTAAACCACAACTAAACAAGGTCAAAACCAGGACCAAACCTGATCAAAACCAAACAAAAAAACAGGTCTCCACCAGGACTAAACAAAGTCAAAACCAGGACTTCATGATTCAAAACTAATGAAACTTGGTTCTAACCAGGCCTAAAGGTCTGAATCTGGACTAAATTGGGTCTGAACTAACTGTCTCAGCAAGAACTAAACTAGGTCTACTTCAAAACTAAAAAAACAAACCAGTTCTAAGCCAGGACTCACCATGCTATAAACCTAGAGACATTTCTTAACAATGAAAACACAAGCAGATATGGTATACTTTGTGCTCTGCAATATGCAAAGAAAAGCCGTGTTCTTAACTTGAAGTAATCCAGTAAGAGTTTTTATAATGTTTCTACCATTCAAACATCACACAACTTCATGTAGTGCAATAGAAAAGTCTTTATAGTTCTGATAAGGGGAATGGTAAATATAACTGGGTCATATATGTGTGTCTTGTTTTAGATCTAAGACTGCATGGTTTCAACCACAACCTAAATAATCTGAGAAGAAACGTTTGTTGCACTCCTCACAACCCTCTACACTCTCACAGAGACCAGCCAGGCAAGTCAAGGTGAGTTTGTATTCAAATGTTGAAATGCCTGAAAAATATAGATTCACTTTTAAAGATGCATTGTGTAACTTTTCTGGTAAAGTGTATAAAAAATCTTCATGGAGACCAAACCAAGTTACCAGTCAGATCGCCTGTTTTTCTAGCTATTTTTGAGCTATACAACCACCTCTGACTGAATAAATGTTCAAGTCAAACTGTGGAACATTCCAGGCAGAGCAACGGCATATCCATACAAACAAGAAAGTGATGGACCCAACCAAAAAGTTACACAGTGCAACTTTAAGATGGTATACTTGTAGAGGGCTGCACAATGTATCTGTATCAGTATTGTAGTATTGGTTCATGGACTAGTGCACTGAACTAAAAAGTATGACAGTAACACCAAGGCTCACCATTTGACAGAATGAATTTGCATTGTTTTATATATAAAAGGAAATATACATATTATAAAAGCTGAGCCACAAAAATATTGTTCTATAATTTCTTGAAGTCCATATATTGTAATTACGGTGACAGGCGTACAATTTTGGAACTTCCTTTGTGGATTAATGCAGGTTTTTTTTTCTAAATCTACGTTTGCAAATGAATTTAGATTTCAGATGATGTCACAATATTCTATAGATCATTTAATACAGATGAAGACAGCTCATACAGTATAGTTAAAAAGAATTGAGTCACTAATAAAAATGATCAGGTTCAATATTTGTGCATTGAAGTTTCCTTAAGTCAAATCTTTAGGTATCTGTACTTAAGTCATTTTACAGTGGATACTTTTTTTTTTAACTTTTACTTCACTACAGTTGAGTGCTTGTATCTGTACTTTCTCCTCCACTGCATTTTTGATCAGTCAAAACTAAAAAGTCTTTTTCTTTAAGGCTTGAGACCTGCTGAAATAAAATAGGAGAGACTTAATTTTAGCACCTTTCATTTATCTTAATGTCCCAATTTTGAGCATTTCACATAATCCCTTAACCTAAGATATTTTCTAGGGATGTAAGGATATTTAAATCTCATGGTACAATATTATCAGAATTTGCCTCTCATGGTTGTGATATTTTGGAGACGTTAACAGAATTGTACATACTCATACTCATATTTTTTTCCTTTTTAAATATTTTGACCAGTCTTCAGTGTGAATCATTACTGCCATATTCCAAAGAAATAAGTAAGTAAAGGGTCATGGCCTATGCACTTCCCCTTTCGTAATACTTTTAAGTGAAAAACATTGTAATTCGGTATATTTTGATGGACCACAATATTATTGTGAGAGTTCCACCGATACAATATCAAGATATTTTGGTTATTGTTACATCCCTACGAATTTCTAATCAAAATCACTACATTTCATGCATTCATTGTCTTAAAAATCTCTATCTCTATCTCAAAAATCTGCTAAATACTTTACTTTTTATTCTTAAAGTACATTTGTACTTCAATAGAGGCTTTGCACCGTCACGTGACCCTATAGCAACAGTACCTACACTGCCATGACACCGGGCAACACTATGCCATTGACTTCAGCAGCATCGGAGAAACATGGGCAGGTTTTGTTGTGTATTTGGTTGTTCTAGACGCTCTGAAAGGGATAAAACAATTCATTTCTTCACTGTTCCTCTGGAAATGACTCATCAGGATCAAACAAGGGAATTATTGAAAAAAAGACGTGAATTATGTCTAGAGAACATAAACCACGAAGAGATTTCCAATGGTACCATCAAGACACACTCAGGTCACTTTCATCAAGGTATTTGCTATTTAAATAGTTTCATAGTTTATTTAATGAGAGAAGCACATTTACTGAACTAAAATGTAAAAAGAAAACATTTGCAGTGTGAGTGGCAGTAGAAACTGGATCTTCCAGCACATATAAACATGTCACTCGTCGTAGGACCCATGTTTTCTTTATTGTCTTGCTTATCCACAACTATGTCTTCTAGAATTAATTGCTTTTTGTGAGCGGATCTCTAATCTCTAATGTTCGCGAGGATCTTTTCATGGCCGATTCTTTCGAGGTTCGGCTCACAGACTCTTCGACTCGTGCGTCATGTTGATCACAGGAGCCCAGTGTGGGTTTGTTGAATCGTAAACTAGTGCGGGTTTTCCTGGATAAATTAATGAAATTTTAGTTCAGTAAATGTGCTTCTTTCATTTAATAAGCTATGAAACTATTTAAATAGCAAATACCTTGATGCAACTTCAGGTGTCTTGATGGTACCATAGGAAATCTCTTCATGGTTTATGTACTCTAGTCATAATCCGTGTCTTTTTTTCAATAATTCTCTTGTTTGTGCTCTCTGATGAGTCATTTCCAGAGGAACAGTGAAGAAACGAATCGTTTTATCCCTTTCAGAGCGTCTAGAACAACCAAATACACAACAAAACCTGCCCATGTTTCTCCGATGCTGCTGAAGTCAATGACATAGTGTGCCCAGTGTCATGGCGGCGTAGGTACCGTTGCTATAGGGTCACGTGACGGTGCAAAGCCTCTATACAGATACTTCAATACTTTTACTAGTAGATTTTTTCAAGTGATACTTTTATTTCTACTTAAATAATTTTTTGCCCATGTATCTTTACTTCTACTTAAGTAACAACATTGTGTGCTTAATCCACCACTGACATTGACCTTTGGATATTTCTTTTGTCTCCATCTGGAAGTATGAGAAACTGAAAACCATCAAAAGTTGATATATTCTCATGAAAGGCGTACAACTGTGTAACTTCCCTTGTGATCAGTATCGTGTATTTATTAATTTTTTTTGCAAATCTCTTTTACGTCTTTTGTCAGATCAGAAGATGGCGCTGTCTGGACTGCCCCCTCCTTCCCTCCGCCTGCTCCTGTTCATCTGTCTTTTGTCTCCGAGTCGCCCTGAAACCTCTACCTCTCCTAACCCGACCTCGGAGCCCACCACAGAGAGCCCCAACGCGAACACGACCTTTGTGACCTCCGCACCCTCCGCGGAGCAGAACACGACAGGAGCGGAGTGCCTCATCGATAATCAGATGGGTCTGATCGCCATCGGGTCGGCGGGGGGGCTCATCGTGTGTCTGCTGTTCACGGTGATCACTCTGGCCTGTCAGGTGAGAGCAGATATTTCGAGGAAAGCAGATTTCATTTTTTCCCTTGTATTTAGTATTAAAAGGTGCATTGTGTACTAGAGATGGAACGATCATAGATATAGAACATTAGATCTCACGTTCAGCTGCTTGGCGAGTGTTAGTACCGTCGCCATCTAAGGTAAAGTTTTTCACAGTATCAGCGAGCGAAGATGCTGGACTTTTGCGTATATACGGCTGTGCGAACCAGCAGAATAAGAAGACAAAAGAGCAAGGCACAGCATTTCATAGGTAAGATTTTATTTTATATAGTCAGGCTGGCGCCACCTAGTGCCTCCGCTCAATTTCATTTCTCTCCAGCGACTAGTTCAGGAATCAAAATACACTAGATGGTTCGCAAAAACCCCAGAAGTGCAAGTTCGGGCACCAGCCAATCAGTGCAGAGACATACATTCTGTGTTGGCAACAATTCCCGAGATCGAGGATTTAAAGCCGGAACAAAAAGAATGTTTGGTGAATTTTATCAAGGGGAAAGAGGTTATTGCCCTTCTTCCTATGGGATTTGGGAAAAGCTTAATATACCAGTTAGCCCCGTTAGCGGCGCATTACAGACGTCACGACCAAATAGCAGAGATTGGTTAAATGATAAAAAGTACCCGCCTACCGACGAGCGAACAAATCCTAACGGTTTCCATGAAGTGAAAACGGCTGACGAATCAGGCTATATTTTGTAGGCCTATGATACTAAATGTTGTGTTTTGAAACCAGGACTAAACCACAATTAAAATAGGATTAAACCAGGATTAAACCAGGACTGAACCAGGACTGAACCAGCACTGAAACCCAGCACTGAAACCCAGCACTGAAACCCAGCACTGAAACCCAGCACTGAACCTAGGACTGAACCTAGGACAAAACCAGGACTAAACCAGGACTAAACCAGGACAAAACCAGGACTAAACCCAGAGCTGAATCATGACTGAACCCAGGAGTGAACCCAGGAGTGAACCCAGGAGTGAACCAGAACTAAACCAGGACTAAACCAGGACTAAACCAGGACTAATCTTGGACTTGTTCGGCGCAGTCCGTTTCCAGACCCCATGCTGCTCTTCGCGCTCCCCCTGCCGCCTCTGCAGCAACTTATACCAGGCGCCGCCATCCTGATCCCCACTGTCTGAGCAAAATGATGAGTCTGAACCAAGCGGAACCGTGCAGAAACGTGCACCGAGCAGAGAGGGCCCGAACCATGCAAAACAACAGCCGACGAAGCACTGGAGGGACACGGGCACAAGATAAACGAATATATACCTCTTCTCTATCACTTTATTTGGGGCGTGGTTGTAAATAAACGTCTGACATTTGTAACGAACCAAGAAAATAAAACTTGCCAATTAAAGTTAGGCTACTTTACTTATGTATAAAGTTCTATATCTATGTGGAACGATATCTAAAAACAACATACCGTAACGTAGATTAGAAATTAGCATAATATGGGACCCTTTTTTATTTATCCATCTCTGAATCTATTTCCTTGTTCTGTGTCGTTTCCAGGTTCACCAACTGCGCAGGAGAGTGTACATTCCGCGGAGCTCTCGTTCAAACCTGGACATAGCCGGGAGCGCTGGGTACTGGGCCAACGCCGCCGCCGCCATGGAGAGAGCGGGAGACGCCAGCGTGATGATGGACGAGATGAAGACAGCCGAGGGAGCGGAGGAGAGGGAGGGGGAGGAGTTAGGAGAGATCCGAGAGGAGGAGGAGGATGAGGAGGAAGAGGAAGAGGAGGAGGGAGGAGCGGGGGTCAGTCCAGAGGAAAAGCCCCTGATGCACACCTCCGAGTCCAGAGAGTCAGATCTGCCCCAAGACCTGGAGAACATACCCCTCGTGGTGTAACAGCAGAGGGCGATAGAGAGGCTACAGCACACCTACTTAAAAGTGATTTTGATGAGGTTGGTAGCGCTGTCACGATATTAAAACTTCAAACTCGATTTCAATTCTAAGGAATAGACGCGATACTCAATACTGATTCTGATACCACGATCATTACAAACGTTCTTTAAACCAGTGTTTCCCCAATTTTTTTTTCTGGGGACCTATATTTTAAAAGTCACAAATCTTCACGACCCAAGTCAATAAACATTACCCGTAAATCACAAAATAAAGGTGGATTTGACCATTATTGAACATTCATGAGGATATTTTATTGCTGACTGCGTGATCTTGTCTCTGAACAATTAGTATTATTCAGTAACTGAACAAGCAATAAAAGGTCTCCATCCATTAGTATCCTGAATTGGACCAACTTTTTGCTCATTTACCCTTCTTTTTGGACAACCAAGCTGCATTTCTCTAGGCAGGCTGGCGTCACCTAGTGCCTCCGCTCAATTTAATTTCTCTCCAGCGACTAGATCATGAATCAAAATACACTAGATGGTTCGCAAAACCCCGGAAGTGCAAGTTCGGGCACCAGCCAATCAGTGAAGGGCCATATATTCAGTGTTGTCAACGATTCCAGAGATCAAGGATGTTGATGATGAAAGAGAATGTTTGGTGAATTTTATCAAGGGGAAAGACGTTATTGTCCTTCTTCCTACGGGATTTGGGAAAAGCTTAATATACCAGTTAGCCCCATTAGCGGCGCATTACATACGTCACAATCAAATAGCAGCGATTGGTTAAATGATTAAAAAAGTACCCACCTACTGTCGAGCAAACAAATTCTAACACTGCGAGGTCAGACGGTTTCTACAAAGTGAAACCTGCTGATGAATCAGGCTACCATTTCTCAACTTTAGCTGCAGGAACACTCGTTCAGGGCAGGCAGATAGGATACTTTGACTCACTAGCTCCCTCGTGTGCCAGAGCTGTATATTGTAGATCTATATGCAGATCATATGTGACAAGGCGACCCAAAAAAAAAAAATCTCCTGCGATCCACCTGAGGGTCACAACCCAGTCTTTGGGAAACAATGCTTTGAACAACTGTAACGTGTGGTATGTGTTTATAGTTTTACATTAGTTAAATGGCAAAAAAAGTTGAGAAGCAAAGTACAAAAATACAGAATGTAGCAACAAGAGCTAAAAACCTCTACCAATGTCTCCAACATCGAAAGTTCCCTACAAAATACAGAGACAATTTACATACAAAAAATGTATTTTTTAAGAAGCTTAAACCCTCATTTAGCAAAAACAGTGTATCCCGAGGTTTCACTACCCCAAATTTAAGACTTTTTAAAGACCTTTTTAAGGCCACTTAAATGAAAACTAAGACCAACATCGCACCCATTATGCGGGTGAAAAACACCAGATCCAATTCTAATAAAGACCAACCAACTACCGGTACTATATCTAGAATCTAAGAGCCACTGTGGATTAAACCTGCACTTCCCCATGATCCATCCAGCTTCTTCCTCCACTCCATTGATTGTTTACTCTTTGCCGGTGCCAAAAACCAAAGTATTGTTCGCGCATACTCCAAATAACGTTTATTCACTCATGTTATTGAGTACACAGAAAAAGTTGAGTCTACAAAAAAACAGGCTAATGAAATTTAAGCCCTTTGTGAAAAAATAAGACTTGGACAACATAATTTAAGACTTTTTAAGGCCTTAATTTAGAAACAAACAAAAAAAAAAAGGTTATTTGTCATATCATCACTAGAGTGAAATGAGTCATCTGACCTGCAGCAGCACACACTCTTATTTCCATGTTCTAAAGTTAAGAGTGCCTTGCCTCAGTACAGACATATTGTATAAGCAACTTTTAAAGGTGTATTGTGTAACTTTTCTGGTGGAGGATCTGTCAGAGATATACTTGCTTTGTCTGGAATGTTTCACAGTATGGTAACCGGACCAAGTTACAGGTCAGATCTGTGGAGAGGCGACTCTGTTTTTTTTAGGTATTTTTGAGCTATAAAACCACCTGTAATAGAACAAATGTAAGGTAGAGCTGTTTAATGTCACACTGTGGAACATTCCAGACAGAGCAGTCACATATCCACAGAAACCAAAAAGTGACACGGCGCACCTTTTAAGTTCCCTGTGCTGTAGCCTCTCCTCCATCTTTGGTTCATTTACGTCTCCAACACCAGCAAACAGGAGGTCAGCAAGAACAGCGCACTTCCCATTTGATTTTTTTTAACCAGCAATTACTTTAAATCTCTTCCACTGTCTTTGTTTTTTCAGATCATTAAAAACTTCAAGCTTTGTTCTGGCTTTTTTTTTTTCATCAATACAATAAGACAACTGGCTTTTAAATCTGTTTTTACACAAATGTCAACTTTATCAAATTAAAATCAATGAATAAAGTAAAGTATACACAAAACCCCATGCAGCATTATTCTTATGAGAGTGTTGTCATATCATGTGGATTGAAAAGTGCCATAGCTGCAAGAGCCTCATTATTCCATACGTGTCATGAACCTGGAGCCACTAGGGGGCAGGATTGAGGGCAAAGGCCAGGAAAGGAAAGGAAAATGTGTATTATTAAATGGAACTCTTCACTGTTACACTCACTGACACATGACACATCTGGGAACATGCAAAAGAAAACTGTATTGAGAACGTTTATGGCATTTTGCTGTTCCATGTCTCTTTAGTATTTTTTTTTATAATTGTCTTCTCTATTACCTGCTTAAAGGTGCACTGCGGAACATTTCTAGGGTCCGCCACCTGATGTCTCCATGGAAATGTTATTGCTTTGTCTAGAATGTTCCACAGTATAGCTTAAACTTATCAATCTATTACATTACAGGTATTGTTTATATTACAGGATTGTATTTTTGCGCAATAGAAACACCCATAATGAATAAACGCAAGATGAACATTTCAGCCAAAGCAATGACATCTCCATGGAGACAATTCAACCATAAAAGTTGCACAGTGCACCTTTAAGGGCAACAGATGGAAATGGGTATATATAAATCTGCAGTAATCTCGCACATTTACCTTGTAATTGCAAATGTTCATTAAAGACGCACTGCGCAACTTTTCTGGTGGAGGGTCCGTCACCTGCTTGTCTCCATGGAGATGTTATTGCTTTGCATGGAATGTTCCGTGGTGTGACATTAAACATATCCATCTAGCCTTTAATCGTTACAAAAAACTGCTCAAAAATACAATAATTCTCTTTGTGAACAGGTGCACCTCTCCACAGATCTGACCTGTAATGTAATCTATCGTTGTCTCTATGTTGTAGATAGGTTTAATCTATACTGTGGAACATTCTAGACAAATAGACAAAGCAATAACATCTCCATGGAGACAAGCAGGTGACAGACTCTCCACCACAAAAGTTGCGCAATGCACCTTCAATATGCACTGTCTATCAAATAAATAAATAAAAGTAAAAATATTTATGAGCTCAGACTGACACATTTCAAACTCAAGCATCATAAATTCTGCAGAAATAAAGATTCTTAAAATTGATCCATTATTTATTGCAAGTAAATTTCTAAATTGAGTGCAAACTTTAAGCTTTGTGACTTGAATGAAAACCGTTTCAGAACCACTCCCTCTTAACCCTCTGTAGGATAGGTGTGAAACTGTACTTGCTATTAATACAGTGAACAGTCATTTTGCTTCCTGTCAATGAGCCAACAACTGACGTGAATTTAAAAAAAAAAAAAAAAAAAAAAAGCAGTTCCTGATTTTAAATGTTTCAAACTTGACAAGCGCCTCTGCCTAAACCCACAATCACGCAGCAACGGCAGACCATGCACAGCGCTGAAGACACCGGAGCAACACCTGAACCAAACAAGGTAAGAAAATGCAGCATTAAATAATCAAGTTTTAGAGAAGATGCAAAACTGTGCAAAACTGTGTAAAGAATGATGATAATCCAAAACAAAACGTAATATATGGAATTGTGTAATCTCTCAGTCTATTGCAAAATTAAGATGTTCAGAGTTAAAATCCAAAAATATGACTTATAATAAAAAATTTGAATCATCCAGTTTGGCAAATGTTACAAATATTTACAAATTAGATACATTTCAATTGCAATTTCAAAGCCGAAAGACAGAATTTAGTTTGAAACAGACAGAAGTCTTTCATCACTCAAAATAAAAACAGAAAAAAACTAAATAGGGCAACTAAAAATCAAGCTTTATAATCTAAATGTCTTATATTTCTTCAGAATAAAATACAGGATAATAATATTAGTTTGGTCCATGTGTAGCAAAGAGACAAAAACTGTCCATATGTAAATCACAAAAATGTAATTCCTTATTAAATCATTTGCATTTTCCAGAATTCAAACCATCAAATCAATGAAGTTCTATGTTAAAGCTGCATTGTGTAACTTTTCTGTTGGGGGATCTGTTACCTGCTTGCTGCTATGGATACGTCATTGCTTAGATAGTTCCACAGTATGACATTAAACAGCTCTACTTTACATTTATTCAATTACAGATGGTTTTAGAGCTCAAAAATACCTAGAAAAACAGAATTCTGATTGTGAGCGGGGTCGCCTCTCCGCAGATCTGAGCTGTAACTCGGTCTGGTTTGGCCTACGTGAAGATACAAAAGGTTCAATACTGTACTGTGAAACGTCCATCAGAAAAGTTACACAATGCACCTTTAAATACAGACTTGCGTAATGTAGCTACTAAAAAGGCTACTTTAAAAAAACGACTGCAGCAAGTTAGTATCCTTATTTCTGTTCCTCAATCAGACCTAAAATTAACCAGCTCACAGCTCACTTCGCACTAGGCCAAAAGACTAAACAAGATTTGTGATTAAGCAATTTGTATTTTAATTACAGGTTGAGCTTCCAAGTTCAGATTGTAAACACGTCCAGGAGGGTTGACGAAAAGACTGACATTTGGAGTTACAAACTAATACAAGAATGACACTTCAGAACGTTGTTTTTATGCGGAATAAGTCTTAGTGGAGGAATAAGTGGAGGAAATTCTAGTTCTTCAAAAAAAATGCAGGGTTTGGGATTTGCTAAATGCTTCCACTCAAACTCTATTAACTCTCGATTAATCTGGTTTTAAGAAAATTGGGTCACTTCAAACTACGCAGTGCATTGTGGGATTCTCTCCAAATGATGCGGTTTTCAACTGGTGGGTGAGGATCTAAAAGGCGGTCGTGGGGAGATAGAATACATTTGAAATTACTAATGACTTTATTCTTAGAACGGAGTGTTAGAGAGTAGGAAGTTGAGAGTGAATCCAGTTTGATACTTATCTTTGGTAGTGACTTGCAGAAGGTGGTTAAGAATGCAGTAGTTAAGAATTGTAGGATTGAAACTGTTAAATCTACTACGACTAAATCCGGCCCTCAGACCTATTTTTGATCCTGCTGAATTGGCCTAAATGATCTTAAGCAGCACTTCTATCACTATTTTGATCACTGCAACCTCAATAAACATCTTGTTACAGTGTGACACAGGCCTAAACTTTGTGCTCCAAGGCTTTAATCTTGTTGTGGATGTCAAATATATGTAAAAAAGCGAAAAAAGTTTGGACCACCCCGAGGCAGAGCTGTGGTCATGAATAGTAATATTACCCAAAAGCTTAAAAAAGTGCACTATGTAACTTTTTTGCTGCCTGCTTGTCTCCATGGAGATGTTCCTGCATTGCCTGGAATGTTTCACGGCATGCCACTGAACTTGTCAACCAAGCACGCATTCAATTACAGATATCGCTAATACTACTTCCCATGATGATAAACACATTTAATTTCACTCTGCGGAACGCTCCAGCAGCATCCAGATCGGGGTTTGGTCAAGAGTACCTAGCTGGGGGTAACTCCTGAACAAACCCAAATCTGGATGCTGCCAACCCACTTTGCCGCTTTGCAAAAGATACAAAATAAGACATACTAAAACTATGCAAATATAAGAGATCTATACAATGTTAAGTAAGTCAAATATTGTATAGTGTAGTGTGTAGTGTGTAGTGTATAGTGTACAGTGTGTAGTGTACAGTGTAATGTATAGTGTAGTCTATAGTGTACAGTGTAAAGTGTATAGTGTAGTGTGTATAGTGTATAATGTAGATGTGTATAGTGTATAGTGTATAATGTAGTGTGTATAGTGTAGTGTGTATAGTATAGTGTGTAGTGTATAGTGTGTAGTGTATAGTGTATAGTGTATAATGTAGTGTGTATAGTGTAGTGTGTATAGTGTATAGTGTGTAGTGTATAGTGTAGTGTGTATAGTGTAGTGTGTATAGTGTGTGTATAGTGTATAGTGTATAGTGTAGTGTGTATAGTGTAGTGTATAGTACATAGTGTATAGTACAGTGTATAGTGTAGTGTGTATAATGTAGTGTGTATAGTGTAGTGTATAGTGTATAGTGTGTAGTCATGTGTATAGTGTGTAGTATAGTGTGTAGTGTGTAGTGTGTAGTCATGTGTATAGTGTGTAGTGTGTTGTATAGTGTGTAGTATAGTGTTTTTGTAGTATAGTGTGTAGTGTGTAGTGTGTAGTATAGTGTATAGTGTGTAGTGTGTAGTATAGTGTGTAGTGTGTAGTATAGTGTATAGTGTGTAGTGTGTAGTATAGTGTGTAGTAGTGTGTATAGTGTGTAGTGTGTAGTGTGTAGTATGTGTATAGTGTGTGTGTAGTGTGTAGTATAGTGTGTAGTGTGTGTAGTGTAGTATAGTGTAGTGTGTAGTGTGTAGTGTGTGTAGTGTGTAGTATAGTGTATAGTGTGTGTGTGTAGTAATAGTGTGTAGTGTGTATAGTGTGTAGTATGTGTATAGTTGTGTAGTAGTGTGTATAGTGTGTGTAGTGTGTGTATAGTGTATAGTGTGTAGTGTGTAGTATAGTGTGTAGTATATGTGTATAGTGTGTGTGTGTGTGTGTATAGTGTATAGTGTGTATGTGTGTATAGTGTGTAGTGTGTAGTGTATAGTGTGTAGTGTGTAGTATAGTGTGTAGTGTGTATAGTGTGTAGTATAGTGTATAGTGTGTAGTGTGTAGTATAGTGTGTGTATAGTGTGTATAGTGTGTATAGTGTGTAGTGTGTAGTATAGTGTATAGTGTGTAGTGTGTAGTATAGTGTATAGTGTGTAGTGTGTAGTATAGTGTGTAGTGTGTAGTGTGTAGTGTATAGTGTAGTATACTGTAGTGTATAGTGTAGTGTGTAGTGTGTAGTGTGTAGTGTGTAGTGTGTAGTGTATAGTGTGTATAGTGTGTGTAGTGTATAGTGTAGTGTGTAGTGTGTAGTGTGTATAGTATACTGTAGTGTATAGTGTATTGTGTAGTGTATAGTGTAGTGTGTAGTGTAGTGTATAGTGTAGTGTGTAGTGTGTAGTGTATAGTGTGTAGTGTATAGTATACTGTAGTGTATAGTGTATAGTGTATAGTATACTGTAGTGTAGTGTATAGTGTGTAGTGTATAGTATACTGTAGTGTATAGTGTAGTGTGTAGTGTGTAGTGTGTAGTCTAGTACATGCACTTTACGGTTAAACCCCATAAACCACAAAACCAAACCAAAGGGAAACTTGAGTTAGAAGGAAGCAGAGCTCGAACATTAATCACACTTTAATCAAAATCTGAAGGGGCACATTTAGCAAATCGCAAAGACTGCAGTTTTTGAAGTGCCATCGTTTCCTCCACAACTAAATCTAATCCTGTACTTTAGATCTGCACAAACATGTTCTGAAATGGGAGTCTTCAGTTCAGATTTCAGTCTTTTTGTTAATTCTTCTGGATGTGTTTAAAATGTGAACTAAATGTAAACAAAATCCTACTTTTAAATAATAAATTGCAAATCCAATCACAGTCACAAATTGCTTCAGTACTAATACAACTAGTAGAAGTAGGTAGCAAAAGCAGGTGGTAGTAGGTAGTCTGTAGTAGGTAGCAGCATATAGTAGTAGTAGTTTTAAAATTAGGTAAAATATTGTAGTTTAGTAAGTACACAGTTTGTCATGTCATTTGTGTATTCACTTCAGAGGAGAGGAAGTCACACGTTTCACAACAGCATCCCTCCCCTCCAGTGTTCAGCTCATTTCCTCCAGTGTTACAACGATCAAACCCAAGACCACACTGTCAGTTAGAGTAACCATGGTAACTACATACCATTTATTACAAATTGAAGATTGCATTAGCAAATTTGTGCATTTGAAATAAGCCCGATAGCACTAACTTTTAAAGAGAAACTTGTTATATCAATCGGGATCTGATAAAAAAAAATAACAGACAGATATCAGTTTTCATAAGTTCATCAGTTCAAAAAAAGGCCATATCCAAAGAACCTGAATTTTCTTTTTTATACAATGCAATTTTATCACTTATTCAAACTGAAAACAGAATTGTGCTGCTAAAACATTTCAAAATTGATACTTTGCATTGACCTCACTGTTGGGGTTTTCTGCATGTATCTCTGTAACAGAATGTCCAGCAGTTACCATGGTGACACAATACATACACATGCATACATCAGCAAGTGAATGCCGTCAAAAAAGGTTTAAAATAGTGTGAAAAGAAAACAACTAAAACAAAAATGTATTTAAACAGCACATTTTCACGAGTCTGATCAGTCTGAGAGTTTATGGTGCTGTTCAGGAGTTTGATTTTCAACTAAAAAAGATGCGAGCGATTAAACAGAAAAATGAGCTTGTGACTAATTTTATGTGTTTAAGCGCACATATCATCTCACCTGTAACAGTTCCACATTAAGTAAGTTCTTTATGTTTGGATTGTATTAAAATAAAGATCAGGTTATAGCTTTCTGCAGCCTTTCTGATGTCTAATGATTCCAATTTTGAATTTGTGTCCACAGACGATTTCCTGAAACAAGCAACAATGAAGGAATATAAAATGCTGTTCCACCTATTGGTCACTTGTTTATTGACGATGACGGAGGCGCAAACCCCCACGCCTGATCCACTTATGCCCGATCTCGCTCACAAGGAAACAACTCCGCATGCTCAATACCACACAGAAAGCAAAACGTCCGTATTTCCAGTGACTGAAACACCTCGACCCGTTTTAAGCGCAGCCCTCAACAGCAGGCAAACAACTTCAAGCACACATTTGAGATCAACTTCTCCAGGAATGAAAATTGATACACACAAAATGCAAATTGAACGCCAAATAACGACAGAAGAACCAACCAGTATACATACAGAACAAGTGACAACTAAATCAGTTAATACCGATTTTGGAACGCAATCCCCAACAATGCAACTTCCAACAACAGTTCTACACAAAACGACAAACCCACCAACTCTTCGACAAGTTGTTCCCACTACAAAATCATCCGGAACAACTGAGATTAATACTGAAAAACCGCCAACAAAATCAGTCACAGCTAAATCAGCTACCAGTTCTGGAAGCAACGCAATAGCAAACGCTAAAAATGTAGTGACAAACCCGGCAACTACTACCCAAGAAGCAAAGGTACTGACAACCGCAAAAATGTCTACCGAAAAAATGACAATGAAACCAGATGGGACGGATAAGACTACGACATCTTCTCAAAATGTAGTGACCTAAAAAAACGACTACTCCACTTGTTCCCACTGCTAAATTATCCGCGACGACTGAAACGACTTTATCTGCAACAACACAAGCGACAACAAAAGTTCAAAAACCTACCACCAAGCTTGCGAAGACCGACTATCCACCTGTGATCACGAAATTGCGAACCACAACCCCTACCGTATATGATGAAGATTACAGAAAGAAGTCAGTGAAACATGGTAAAATCGTAGCTGGAATAATTGGAACTGCACTGTTACTGATGATGGTTGGATTCCTGGTGATTTTGTACAAGAAACACAAACTTAAAAAGCATCAAATCGCCACCACAGATTGGGCAGGTCCGACGCCATTTTTGGAAACGGGATCCGAGAATAACGGTCACGTGACTTTGCGATCGGCCAACAGGATTTCTCTGACCAGTTTCTTGCCGCAAAGACTGTCCAAACGGCTGTCCCTTTTGGCCGAGTCCGGGGAGGAGATGCAGGAGATGACGACCTCATCTACTTTTGCGGGGAAAGTGGAGAAAAAAGTCGAGGAAAATGGCCCAAAAGCGAATAAAACTGAGAAAGCTCAAATGAACAAACCTGAGAAATTGGAAGTTGATAAAACCGAGAAATCTGAAATCTCAACAAAAACCGACGATGTGGTAGTAGTCAACGAGACGGACAAAAATGGCGAGATTAAAAACAATGACGGTCAAACTGAGAATGCTAAAACTGAAAAAGAGGAGGACAAAGCATCGGAAAATACACCGGCCGAACCTGCGACACCTGAAAACCCACCAACAGATACGAATAACGAAAACAAAGAAGAAACTGGAAAAGACGGAATGTAAAATATACTGGGAGATTCGTGAGTTTCAGTAACAGGACTTTTGACATTTTGAGGACTGTTTAGGACTGTTGGCTGAAATAACCGCATTGTTTTTAAGTGTTTATCGCTATGGAAACTGTGCTCATTTTAAAATCACTTGAAACCCACAATTAGCCAGAAATGGTGGAAGCTATGTAAAGAAAACAACAACAACAACAACAGCTACTACTAAATGGGTTATTTCAAAGTTCTAGCGATGGAGTAAATCTGTGCATGTAAATAAACAATTTTTCTATAATAAATGTTAGAAGCACATGTTCGCTTGGTTTTAAAAGGAAGGATTACATATTTATATAAAACCCCAAAGAACTGTGATAATTGGTATGCTAATTAACTGTTATTTACCTATTAGTATTTTTTAAACACTTTTTTGTGCTTATTATGATTTCAGTGAATGTACAAAAACATCTATTGTAATCCCACAACTTTAATGGGAAGAAAATCGTTAAGGGCTTCATACTTGTACTAATATTTAATACGGCCTTAGACAAAAATGCGTTGAAAGTATTTTATAAATACTAAAAAAAAAAAAACACGTATTATCCGTTCTACTATTTGCTGGCTATTAATAAGTGTTACAGAACTTTTATTTTTACAAAGCTGTTTTGTAGTTAGATTAAAAGGTGCACTATGTAACTTTTTCATTGAGAGTCCGTTAGTCGCTTGGAGATGTCATTGCTCTGCCCGGAATGTTCCACAGTACGAAGTTAAACAGCTATAGCTCAAAAATAATAAACTAAAAAGGCATTCTGGTTGTGAGCATGTTCGCCTCTCCACAGATCTGACCTGTAACTTGGTCTGGTTTGGTTTCCATGAAGATAGAAAGGTTTAATACTGTATCATGAAACATTTGGATGAGTGTTGTCTTTTTTTTTTTTTTTGTTCCAAGGAAATAAATGCTGTTTTCTGTCTCTGCGCTGGTATCGGTTCATATTGGGTATCGGCAGGTATTTAAAACTATAGTATCGAAAATGGTATCAGAACTGAAATAACTAGATCAGATCCCTAATTTCTGTACTAAAGCATTTTTGTTTGTCATCTTGACTGAAAACCTTATATAAATGTATTTATTCAACTCAAAGCATTCATTGTTTTAATATGTACATTTTATATTTTAGCATCATTTGAAATGTTCTTTTGACTAACTTCCCCATTTTTTTTGTTGAACATACTTTTGCAGATTTTTTTTTTAACCCTATGAGACACGATGACTGTATTTTCCTTATCTGTAGCTGTAAATAATAAGAATAATAAATTATGAATGCATTTGAATACATGGCGTTGCTGTCTTTGTGATGCACGGTTGAACTGAGAACAGAGTTAGAAAGTGAAAACAGGAACAGGAACCTTTAATTGTCTAAAACCATGATAAGAGAGTCTTTTAAACCAGGCTTGTGATTTTAAATAATACATATATACATAGATACAGGTCCGTCGACAGAAATCTGGGGGCCAAGAAGCCTCACATGGGCCCCCCTCTAATATAAATTAATATGGTGGTTTTTCAGATTCTAGAGACACTTTTCTCTATTGAGCACATTGTATTTTGCCATGAAATATCCAAAAAGTAAATCCATAAATGCTGAACCTATTTTCAATTTGTGACTAAAGCCAAGAACTCACGATATTACAACATAATTTTACATTTAAACTATTTTCATTTTAGCCACCCCCCCCATCTGTATTAAATAAGATTGTCCTGTAGAATGTTATGATGTCATCTATAACCCAGCAATAGGAAGAGGGTCCAATTTGGGGCCCCTAAAACAGATCCCAGTTGCCCCCAACCTGTTGCATACATGCATACGTACATACATACATACGTACATACGTACGTATGTATGTATGTACGTACGTACGTATGTATGCATACATGCATGCATGCATACAATAATTCACAGAAATGTAACCCAGGAGCTGGTCTAGATGCTTTAGTGTCAATATAGACTGAATGAAGCTTAGAAATGTTATGATATTTGTTTTTTTTACTTACTATACATACATTTATATAATTTATGTCTTAATGATGTCAGTCTCTTACCATTTTTAAATTGCTACTTATTTCGAAGTTAATTACATTTTTATTTATTTTTTTTGCTATTTGTTATTGTAATATAATGTGGATACTGTGTCCAAGTCATTTCCCTTGTGGATCAGTAAAGTTTGTTTAAGTCCAAGTCTTAAGTTTAAATATTTGAGTTAGTGGCCAAAATTAAATTCATGTTAAATCTAATGTTACTCAAAATAATATCACTAAAAAAAGGTCAGATTTAGGTTACTGAATTGATTATGAGACAGAAATGTAAACATTTCCAATAATATCACAGATGCAATATTTGAAGCTGCATTACCTGTAAAGTATGGGGGGTGGATCTTTGTTGGGTGGGAACACTATGGACAGACTCCGGTTAGAGAATCTTTATCAGCTTTATTCAATGCAAGTTCAAACAAGTGTGTGTGGTCTGAACATCAATAACGCACACGGAACAAATACAAATGTCCAATCTCCCCCACGTCTGCATCGGAGTGAAGCAGAGCCGAATTAATTGAGAGCACAGCGCTGACTGACTGTGCACTCCCTGCGCGCATGAAGGGGCCCTCGCAGGGGCTCCGCAAAACTCACTAAGCGCATGATGGGACCCTCGCGAGGGGGGGCTCTGCAAAGTCACTTTCGACCCATAGGCTTTCGGACATTACCCACTTTTCAAAAGGAAGGAAGTATGTATTTAAATGAGCTATTCATTCATAGCTCTCAAAACTCAGTCAACCATGACATTTTACATTATTTTAAGCCAAAATCTAGATGTATTTGAAATTGTCGTACAGCAGATGTCAAGCTTGAGAATTTGACCATTTTAAAGAGCATATATAACTCTATTTTCTGATCTATGTTCTAATGTAGTTTCCTAATCACAAACACATCTGGAGTTATGTTTTGTTCCATTCAAACATGTTTAGCACAAAAACCCTGCACATTTAGGCTGAGTTCTTCTCCCAAACAGAAAACACGCTGTTCCACTTTGTGATGTCATGTGGTAATACAAGAGGTGCTCCACTGTGTTTTTAAACTCTATACACCTTCACTAGAATCATTTGGTTTTGGATTTCAGGCCTGGACTTGAGAATCTCTACTGAACAAAAGGTAAAAAAGAGCTGTTCACTTGAAAACTACAACTTCATGACATCACAAGGAGGAAAAGAGCATTTTGAGCTTTGGGGATGTAGACAGATTAATAATAAAGAGTTACTCAAACATGTATGAATAAAACAAAACACAACTCCAGGTCCGTCCTTGATGAGGTAACAACATTATAACATGGCTTAAAGCTCACAAGAGTCTGTTTTGTGTAATACAGGACTTTTACAAACACTAATACCTGCATTAGTCATATAAAGTGCTTTCCAGATGCTTTACAAATTTGGTGCATTATTCATTCTTACCACCACCAACTCACACACACACCTCACTCTTACAGGACACTGTTGGGGACATGTTTTGCCTGAGGACCATAGACTGTACATATAAATGGACATAGCTAACCTGCTAGCTGCTATCAACTCCAGCTCCAATTCAGATTGTATTGAAAAAAACGTCTCCACTCTCTCTGTAACTGCTGCTGTCAGGTTCCTCATTTTGGTCTTAAAATGTTCATATTAACCTGCTCTACATGATCCTGTTTTTATTTCACAATTTTGTCTGTAAAATAATTGCTTGTCCTAATACAGAACTGTGTTCTAAATTCGACACAAAGACAGTTTGCCACAGACGCCCCGTGTGGCACCTGGTCTCTCATCCAACTACTAACCAGGTCCAGCCCTGCTCAGCAACAGAGATCAAGCAGGTTTTAGCAGATTAGCAGAAGCCCTACATTGCTTCATCAGTCACTGGGCCTCATTAATGAAATGTTCTTAAGAATAGATTTGTATTTAAGGTCTTCTTTTTGGCATTTTTGGCATTCACAAAACTTTCTTAACTGAAAATGTTTTTCTGGAAGAACAAATCCAACAAACTGTAAGAAGCACTCGTAAGAACAAAAATTCTACTGTTTTAGATTATTATTATTATTATTCTGATAATGCAACAAAAAATTCAAATTTGTGATTGTAAATTATATATTTTCTTAGATTATTTCCTATAAACATATGACTATGTGATCTATTAACATTTATGTTTTCTAGAGTCTGTCTATTGGGTCTAACAGACTTTCTCCAGGCTGCAGTGGGCCTCAGTCTGTCCCAGCCCCAGTGCCTCCATATGGGCTATTCACCGCAGGTCCAATCACAGAAAGCGCAATAAATACGACAAAAGCGGCTGTTTATTTCAATAAGTTTATGACTTAAGTATTTCTTCACTGAGTGTGTTCATGTGAGTTTGGACATTTGAAATCGGCGCTGATGCGGTAAAACAGCATTTTTGTTCACCCTCCCTTGTACTTTCATGTGTCATAATACTAAACCCATACTGGTCATATTTGGAAGTTCAGAGCGTTCCTAACCAAATATATTCATCTTCTTTGTAAATGAAATGTAAATGTTCTTGGTGGTGTTTGTAACTGGGTGTTGGTGAATTAGGCGTAACTGTCACTTAAGAAGGAATTTGCAATCTTAAGAACGCTTTGTGAATCTGGTGCAGTGTTCTCTCAGCATCTTCTTAAAAAGGAAGTTACAAAAACATGTTTTAAAAAAGATTTATGAAAGAGGCCTGTTGTTATCAGGATAGTTCAAATCTCTGTCTACATGATTTTGTCTTGTAGCTTAGTTAGAGCCCTGAACAAACCATTGAAAACAAAGAGCATTTAGGCCCCTTTAAAGAGCACTACACCCAGACACAGAGGATCACCTTGTTTTCCTCGCCTGAGTTATTGTTGCCCATTGAACCTAAACACAAAATGGATTTTCTTTACTGCTGAGTAAAAACCTCCCTTAGATCTACGCCCATCGATCGTAAAAGTCCTTTCACTTCTGTGGCCTTGAGTAAGACTGAAGTGGTTAAGAAAATATTATAAAACTGTGCAATTATTTAGTCGAGGTTTAAAATGTGTAATGTGGAAAATGTGAACTTTAAATGTGCACTGTGTAACTTTCCTGGTGGAGGCTCTGTCAAATACTCTTCTCCATGGAGATGTTATTGCTTTGTGAGGAATGTTTCACAGTATGGCATTAAACCTTTCTATCATCATGGAGACTAAACCAGACCAAGTTACAGGTCAGATCTGCGGAGAGGCGACCCCGCTCACAGTCACAATGTCTTTTTAAGTAGGTATTTTCATGCTGCAAAATCACCTGTAATTGAATAAATGTAAGATAGAGCTGTGTAATGTCATACTGTGGAACATTTCAGGCAGAGCAGTGAAATATCCATAGAAACAAACAGGTGATGGACCCCCAAGCAAAAAGTTACACAATGCACCTTTAACCTTGTCAGCATTATGAAAATAATATATAGATTAGAAACTCAAACTTATCTCAGTGTGCACTCATTTGTCAGTCTGAAAGCCAGAGGATCAGTTCCAGGTCAGACCAGATTAGGGGTGGGCAATATCTTGATATTTCAAATATATCGAGATATTTTTTTAACAAAATGGATTATGACATTTCGTATATATATTGATATAATGCTTATATTTAATTCTGATTTCGCCGTTTTGCTCGTTTGCCTTCTCTGTGCTCACCCCCACGCTGTGTGGTTTCAAGTTTCGTTTCTGTAAAATGTAAACAACTGTACACAAAACTGCATTAAACACATTATAATATCAAACAAACATGTGGATCCATTGTGGTTATGGGTTATATGTTGTAGAGTTTATTTATGCAGAAGATTTTGATTAATAATCTGCTGCAGTGTAGAATTTTTATAACAGTATTCAAAAATGTTGTGTTTGATCTACACAATGGCTTGTGGGATACCTCAAAGCTACTTACCACTGGTTAGGAACTTTCTGAGCTTCCTCTGCTAAAGGAGCTCATGGTTATTGTTATCGTATGGTTAACAGAGTTAATGCAAAGATGAGCTTGAGTCATTTTATTCTTGAATGAAAAGAAGGCAATAATATTTTACAGTTAAATTATTATTTTTGTAATGCATTTTGTTACTGTCGCAGAAAACACTTTGTTGCTCCATGAACTGTCTCCCTCTTTGCACTTCAATCAAAAAAGACCTTGTGGAATTTGGCAGTTTTGTTTTTGCAGAAGCTTTAGGGGGGTTATTTTTCCTGTACAGATAGAGATATATATCACATATCGAGATATAGCAATATATAGCAAAATATATTCAAATAAATTTTGCTCCATATCACCCAGCCTTAGGCCAGATCATGCTGCTGTTGTGTCATTAGACAAGACACGTCACCCAAATTGCCCAATCTGAATGTCGTGTGAGATTGAGAAGTCTAAAGGTCAATGGTGTAGATTGACGCCATAATTGTTCAGAAAACCAAAAAGTCAGAGAAATATATGAACTTGTTAACAAATCTGAGTATTTAAAAATATTATAACTTGAACTCATCAGTCATGTGTGTAAATAAAACATGTTTTGTCCTGTGTCTGCTAATGTTTCTTACCTGCATGTTTGAATGTATGCACTGTACTTTCTGTAAATGAATAAATCAGTAAACAAAAATATTTAAAACTGTGATAAAGCTTGTGCATCACATTTTTCACAAACAAGACAGACCTAGAGGATCCAAATAAACCTAAAATCTTACCAAAGACAAGATGATATATATATTTTTTTTTTTCCAAAACTCTCCTCACATACCCCCTAGGTCATTAAGTGTACTCATATGTGGTGGATCCGTACCACAGTTTGCATTCTAGTGTTAATAAATCTATACATTTGGCTCTGTGATATTTTGTTTTGAACAGCACCTCACTTTGTTCTTGGCATCTGTTACTTCTGAGCTGTGTGTAAGAATGAGAGGAAGTGGCCCAGGGCTGAGTCAGTGTCACGTCTTGACATCGCACTTAATATTCTGCCTGTTTAGGGGTTTTGGGTTAAACGTGTGAAAACTCTCCCTGCCTATTGTGGTTTCTCTGACATAGACAGAGGAGGAATGACTAACGTATAGAGGGGACATTGAGATGTACAAAACACCACCAGGGGACACAATGGCTGAAGAGAGAGGTGGAGTAAATGTTAAGTGTTGTTGCTGCCACCTGCTGTCATTAAACTGACTGAACGTTTCATGATAATGTGTCTTTTAAATAGAAGTCTGTAACAGTAAAGTGTTTTTGAGGAGGAAAACAGGAGTCGATACACTGCAAATTTCTCTGATCCTGCCAAGATTTTACAACTTATATGAACTTATTCATCTTGTTTTCAGATTTATTATCAACTTACTGGTTCTGAGACGCTTTATTCTAGTCTAGAGGTCGTCTATTTTACGATAACTTGTCAAGTAAAATTATTTTGCTGCCTCGACAGATAATTTCACTACTTTATTGTCATTTCCTGGTAGATTTAAGTGTTTATAACTTAAATTTTGGCCATGCTTTTTTCACTGTATATGTGTTCAGAATAGAATTAAAAGGCAACAGTTAAATTGCCAATTGTGTAGTTTTGTTATTTCACATTGTTCAGACAAAGCACCACTGTTGTAGACAAAAAAAGAGCTCTTTCTGGATGCTCACTGGAGGAAGATGACATGATTACTACAACTACAGTCAACATAGGATCTTTAAAAGAACTATACGCAAGATTTAGATTTTAAATGTCATAAATATGCCCCACATGTCCCTAGAAATTAGGTAAACATTTTCAAATCAAACACACCGTGGCTCCTATTGACTTTACATTAGGATCTTTTTGCCCCTCTCTCTGTTCGTGCAGCTGTGAGCCTCGTCATTTTGATCTTAAATGTTCGTATTAACCCACGACACATGATCCTGAATTTTTCTTTTCGCTATTTTGTACTTAAATCAAGATATTAACATAAAGACCGGACCAATCAGACGCCTTTATTCCCGCTCTACATGGTCCTGAATTTTTCTTTTCACTATTTTGTCCCTAAATCGAGATATGAACATAAATAACGGACCAATCAGATGCCTTCGTTGCCCGAGGTCGCTCCCACTAGCATTTGCAACAGGTTTGATTGACAGCTCATGCATTTCTTTCCCCTTCCCGCTAAAAGTTACCTTATTATTCTCAAGAACCACCGAAATACCGCGGTCCGTGCAGAATGGTGCAGAGCAGAGTATATGCCGCTCTCCGGTGAGAGGGGCAGGCACATTTAATGACCTCATGACTGGGTGTTGTGGTTGCTATTAGGGCTGGGCGATATGGATTAAAAACATATATCTCGATATATTTTGCTATATCTTGATATACGATATATATCTCGATATCTGTACAGGAAAAAATAATCCCCTAAAACTACTGCAAAAACAAATAGGCCAAAGTCCACAAGGTCTTTTTTTTATTGAAGTGTAAGAGGTCGGCAGATCATATAGGAACATTTAAGATTACAAAAAACCCTAATTACATAAATCATAATTTAACTGTAAAATAAAAGAAATAATACATATTTCCTTCTTTTCATTCATAAATAAAACAACTCAACTCAAGCTCATCTTTGCATTAACTCTGTTATCCAGACCAGAACCATGACCATGAGCTCCTTCAGGAGAAGAAGCTCAGGAGGTTCATTATTTTAACAGATCCATGTTCCTCACCAGCGTCAGGAGCTGTGAGGTTTCCCACAATCCACTGCAGATCAAACCCAACTTTTCCAAACACTATTGTACAAGTGACACTGCAGCAGATTATTTATTAAAATCTTCTGCATAAATAAACTTTACATGACAAAACTTTCCAACATATAAAACATAATGACTACGAGCTACATCAGCCCGTTTGACATTATCATGTGTTTAATGCAGTTTTGTACACATGTGTTTACGTTTTACAGAAACGAAACTTAAAAGCGCATGACTCATTTGAATAAACAGTGCGTTTCTTGTGCCGCTCGTTTGTTTCAACTTCTGTCGTACTAAAGGACAGGATTCAGTGGGATATGAGTGTTCTTCTGTTAGGATGTGCTGCTGATGGTCTAGTCTGTAAATGGTGGAAAATGTTCGTGGTGCTAGAAGTTTTTCACTGGCACCAACTTTCGGGGTTCATGGCGGTAGTGAGGAGTGAGACGCATGCGCGGGCAACGGCAGAGAAGGCAAACAAGCGAAGCATTATAAGCATTATATCGATATATACGATATGTCAGAATCCATATTGAGTTAAAAAAATATCTCGATATATTTAAAATATCGAGATATCGCCCACCCCTAGTTGCTATAATACTCGCGGTCGCTCCTGTAACCGTTAACATCAGAAGCTTCATTTGAGTGGAGCTGAACACTATGGGTGATATCACACTCGCTTAGTCCACTTCTTTAATACAGTCTATGTTCTCAAGACAATTATCCAATCAGAAAGCAGAATGAGCCTCACATGAGCCTCTCATTTGAGTTGCCAGGTTCAGCGCTGAAATCCAGTGTGTTTAAACCTTAAAATTTCTCTCTGATCTGAACGGTCACTCCCTAAACCCCAGCCCCTGCAGTCAATCATGAATCAGTGCTAGTGCAGCCTCTGCAGCTGCAATTCTGGAGGTTCTGAGGTTTCACATGAGACCTGTTCTGTCCATAAACTGAGAATGAGAAACACTTGTCCATGTGTCCTCTATCTGCAGGTGAAGGCTCTGGGGACACAGGTCAGTTGTGATTCTAATACTTTTGTGCAGTGTATTGGTAGAGACTATAAAAGTGGACGCTACATACGGTACCTTTAAGTCAATTAAGATCTATGACTCGTATTGTGTTTTTAGTACTCATCTTGCTCCTTTTAACGCAAATTAAAAACAAAGCAGTCGTCCAGCGAGTCTCAAATCCAAAGACACACAGATGCCTGATCAGCAGAAGAGGTGCACTTTTGCTGCAATTCTCTCCCCTCTCTCCCCCTCCCTCCTCCTCCCTTCTTTCTCTCTCTCTCTCTTCCCTCCCTTTCTCCTCTCCCTCTCTCCTCCTCTCCTCTCTTCTCTCTCTCTCTCCTCCTTCTCCATCCCAGCACATGCACAGCTGCACCGGGACAATGCAGACCCAAAGGCGAACTCCAACAATCCCATAAAAAAACACAAACCCCAAACGCCGCCTTGATCCGACCCCGTGGAGGCGACGGAGCTCTGCCGCATGGAGGGATGACTAAGCAAGGCTGAAGAAACATGAGGTGAGTGATTTTAGCGGCAGCAGCCTTAAATCGCAGGACATTTCAGTATTTCTGCAGGGAGTTGACACCGATATCCACTTCGCGCTTTGCCAAATCTACGGACTACCTTGATTTTAAAGCGCAAACACAACATGAGGTGCTGTTTGGATGAATCAAAAGCAATGAAAAGGAAATAGGTTAATACAAAAGCAGCTTTGAAGCAAGTTTGGCCGGGGCATCTGCAGCTACATTGCATGGAGCTCCACTGCAGTAATAGGGGCCATTAGAAAATAATTGGCTGAACTTCAAAACACGTGACAGGCTTTAAAATAACACTGGCACACATTATAGATACAGTATATAGGGCTGGAGATATTACAGAAAATGCCATTATGTTTTTTTTTTTCTTCATCCTGATTTTGGCTTTTGATTCTATTTTATTTTGTCATATTATAAACAAATAATAAAACTGATTTCAATATTCTGATATCAATTTAATAAGAATTTCCCGAACATAACAAGACTTTTAATAATTGAAATAAAATAGCCAAATTTTTTCCTCTAAAGTCTGAACTGTGCTCCAAATCACAAGCTTTTACATTCAAAAGACCCAAAGCTGAAACTGAAACCGTATTTGTAAGAAAGAATTTGTTCTTAATTTTATGCCTATTAAAAGTAATAAATAAAATAAAATATAATATGAATAAAAATGGTTCTTCAGACAGCAAAAAGCTGCATTTTAAGTTTGTTTGATTAGAAAAATACGCTAAAATATACTCCCAAGCAGGGCCATTGACAGATATTTTGGGGCCCGGGGCAAGAAACCTAACATGGGCCACCCCAGTACAAATTAATAGAGAGAGGTTCCAATTCTAGGCCCCTAAGACTCTGGGGCCCGGGACCTCCTGCTCAACTCCCCTCCTCCCAAGTATATATTAGAAAAATATTTTGTACATGGACAATATCATCTTTTGAAATATGCTAAAAATACTACAGTCAATGTCTTGGTTGAGGTTAAGGTGTAATACAAAGATAATGAACACAAAGTTACAGAACGATCAATTTTGTTTCTTTTCTACATTATACTAAATGTTAATTTCAACTCATTCATATTGATTTGATTTAACAGATGCCAGGAATCTGTCCCAGCTGTTTATATTTTTTTTATAAGCCAATATTAATGAATACAGATGGGGGAAGCTAAAATGAATACTGTTAAAATGCAGTGAGTTGTAAGGCTTAATCACTAATTGAAAATACCAGGTTCAACATTTTGTGAATTTACCTTTTGGATATTTCGTGGCAAAGTACAATGTAATCAATAGGGAAATTTGGCCCTTACCAACCATCTGACATTATCTGTATGACATGATCGCATTCTAGAATCGCAAAACCACCAAGATTCTCTTAAAATACACAAACATGCTCTTATGTATTCAGCAGGGGGGCCAGAGAGAAATGTTTCTGAAGTCAAGTGAAGTTCGTAACCTTACAGGCCCTTTTGTTTATACTGCACATTCCCACACATGTGCTGCATAGACTAAAACACCTCAGTATTATTGGCTCTACAAAGCTCTATTGGAACACACTTCATGAAGGAAATCCTCAGAGACTGGTCCTGGAATTGGTTCAGGTCGATTATTCCCAAATCAAATCCGAGCTGTCCGTTAAATGCACCTCTCCCTGTCGGAGCAGCCTAAACTGGGGCGCTACATGTTAACAAGCGCTGGTCTTTTACTGGAGAGAAGAGACGACAGATCAGTCATATGATCTGATTAACTCATATGTCAACAATAGGGCTAACGGTAAACACACGCTAAATCATACATGTCTTTAACAGGTTAGAACACAATATTTAACCTGTCACAAATGGTCACATTTTTATATAGTTTATATATATAAAGTAGCAATAGTAGTAGTAGTAGTAGTAGTAGTAGTAGTAGTAGTAGCATTAATAGTAGCAACAGTAGTATTAGTACAAGTAGTAATAGTACTAGTACAAGTAGTAGTAGTACTAGTAGAGGTAGAAATGGTAGTAGTAATAGTAGTAGTTTAAGTAGTAGTAGCAGTAGCAGTAGTATAAGTAGCAGTAGTGGTAGTAGTGGTAGTAGTAATAATAGTGGTTTAAGTAGTAGTAGCAGTAGCAGTAGTATAAGTAGTCGTAGTACCAGTAGCAGTAGTAGTAGTAGTAGTAGTAGCAGTAGTAGTAGCAGCACTAGCAGTAGAAGTAGTAGTAGTACTAGTAATAGGAGTAGTAGAAGTAACAGTAGAAGTAGTAGCAGTAACAGAAGCAGAAGAAGAAGTAGTAGCAGTAGTAGGAGTAGTAATAGTAGATGTAGTAGTAGGAGTAGTAATAGTAGTAGTAGTAGATGTAGTAGTAGAAGTGGTAGTAGTAGCAGTAGTAGTAGCATAGCATTAGTAGTAGCATAGTATTAGTAGCAGTATTATAGTAGCAGCAGTAGTAGTAGCAGCAGTAGTAGTAGCAGCAGTAGTAGTAGCAGCAGTAGTAGTAGCAGTAGTAGTAGCAGTAGTAGCAGCAGTAGTAGTAGCAGTAGTAGTAGCAGTAGTAGCAGTAGTAGTAGCAGTAGCAGTAGTAGTAGCAGTAGTAGTAGCAGTAGTAGTAGCAGTAGCAGTAGTAGTAGCAGTAGTAGTAGCCCCCCCCCCCAACATGAGTGTATGTGATGTGGAAAAGTTACATAGAATTGAACAGGAAATAGAAAGTAAATTGTGCATTATATGAGGACTTTAAAAGTGACGCATTTTTACGACTCAAGGGAACTGCACGTTCACACCAGCTCTTCTACTCTTCTCCTCCTCCCCACTTCCCCTTCTCTCTCCCTCTCTCTATCTCTCTGTCTCTCTGTCTCTCTCGCCCCGGTAGAGCGCTGTGGTTGCCCGGCTGCCCTGCTCCGGCCCTGTGCCTGCTCCTCCTGGTTCTCCTGGGGCTCCTGGGGGCCTCGGTGCTGTCCATCTGCCCGGCCGTGTGCCACTGCAGCCGGGGACATCGGGTGGTGGACTGCTCCTCGCGGGGTCTCACCAAACTGCCCCCCGGTCTACAGCACAACATACGATTCCTCAACCTCTCCTTCAACAGGTGACAGACAGATCCAATGTGTTTTTGTAGTTCACGTTTTTTTTTTTTTTTTTTTAGTGCTGTGGAATATTCTAAGTATCTCCATTAAATGTGCACAATGAGTTTAAAAGCGCTTTTCGCAAATCTTTTGCCGTCGTTCAACTGCAACAACTAGCATGCTAACAAAATTGGGCACTGTCCCTTTAATATACAACATGCTATCAATAACTCGAATTACAAAGATTAATATATATTGAAAATCTATTTTATTTGTGTTTAACAGAGAAAAAGTAAAATAAATTAAATTGAAACTCTTAACTGCTGAACCTAGTTTTGTTGCTTTGACACTTTTAACTTTAATACATACACTGGAGTATTTGTTTAACCCTCCAAGCAAATTAAAAGGTGATGTCATATGAAAGTTCATTGTGTAACTTTTCTGGTGGAGGGTCTGTCAAATACTTTTCTCCATGGAGAGTTACTGCTACATCTGGATTGTTTCACAATATTAAAACTTTCTATCGTCATGGAGACCAAACTAGACCAAGTTACAGGTCAGATCTGTGGAGAGAAGGGATGTAACGATATCCAAATCTCTCTATACAATATTATCACGATATGCATCTCCCTGTATAATATTTATTGCGATATTTTGGAGTGGCAAATATAATTCTAGATAGGACACTTGTTTGCTTTTAGAATACCTTGACAAGATTTTTACTGTCAGAATCCCAAGAAAACAAGTAAAAAACATATTTTTTTTACAGCTCTCGAGATTACTGTGATACTTCTGAAGATACGATATCACAATATTTCAGTTATTGTTACATCTGTAGTTCACTCACAGTCAGAATGTCTGTCTTTCTAGATATTTTTGAACTATAAAACCAATGTCATACTGTGGAACATTCCCAGCTGAGCAATGACATATCCAAAGAAGCAAGCAGGTTACACAATGCACCTTAATATTGATCAATTTCGAGTATTTATCAACAACCAAATCAAGTCTCTCAATATTCATAATACAATCTCTCATGTTTCATTCATGCATTCCTGTACAGTCCAAATTACATACATTTACTCTGCATTTCTCTGTATTCACTCCAGTTTACAGTCCTTGGACAGCCAGCTGAGCCACTATGCCCACCTCCGCACCCTGGACCTGTCCTATAACCGCCTCCAGACCCTGCCCTCCGCTCTGCCCCGATCGCTGTGGGACTTCCGGGCCACGGGGAACCACCTGCGCTCCCTGGACAAAAACGACACCGCTTACCACTGGAACCTCAAAACGTTAGACCTATCCGACAACGAGCTGGAGCGAATCGTATTCATAAACAACACTCTACCTGGGCTACAAGTTTTGAACCTTAGCTACAACCGATTTTGGACCGTTCCCACCAACATGCCGCACAATCTGGAGACGATAGACCTATCTCACAACTTCCTCGTTCAAATTCTGCCCGGATCGCTGGATAGACTACCCAAACTGAATCGCTTTTTCTTGCATAACAATAAATTTTCTTGGCTTCACGAGGGAATATTTGACAAGCTGGCCACTTTGGAGATCATGACTTTGGGGGACAATCCTTGGGCGTGCGAAGAGGAAGAAAACATGACAAAACTCTTAAAATGGGCAGAGCAAACCCGCGCCACAGTATTTGGATGCCCGTGTTACACGAAACCGGTTTGCGGGCGCTCGCATCTGTCAACTTCGGACGCAGACTGGCATTCGAATCTCTTCACCGAGCGGCCGTACTGGGTCAGCGAAAGGACTGTGTTGGCGACGCCGAGCTATAGGGTGAAGTCGGCCATGTTCGAAAGCGGGATTTTTCAGGACAAAGCGAATGACTCCACGGAGGTTACGGAGTCTTCAAGTTCAGCCACGCAAACAAGCACAACAGCAAGGCCCAACATGGAGACCAAGAAAATACGCAATTCGAGAAATAGTGGGGATGGACTTGAGGTTCAAAGTGTTAGCATTTTAATGGTACTACTGACAACAATATACAGTTTCAATGGGTGCTAAAAAGAATCAAATAGAATAATAGATCAGCCATAACATTATGATTAAAAGGATTGTTAAAAAAAAAGAAAAAGTTTATTGATCTAAAAACTAGTATTGAAACTAAAAACTAATTTGTGCAGGTATCAATAGTGAAAGTCAGCTTCACAGGGCAGATATGAACCTTTCCTGAATAGTTTTAGAATGATCTTGAGTTCTATCAGAACAAGTTTAATATGCATATGGACCAGAATAGTTATCAAGTATCGAGTCTATTCTTCAGTGTCTCGAAAACTCTACAAGGACCTAACGTACTTCACATTACAAGTGAAATTAAAATCTATTTGATGGATGGTTTCAATAGAGAATCAACAAAACCTGACCAACCGGTAGTTGCCAATTGACCACAATAACATAGAACTGAAAATCTTAACAATGGTTTTTGGTTTGGGAGGTTAACAATGAGAAGTTTGTACTGAGGAGGAGGGCTGAACGCTTTTGGAAAAGTATCTAAATTGTGTTTCTTCAAGCATTGTGTTTAGATTTGTGGATTATGTCTTAAAAATAGGTTTTGTTCAGTGTGCAAATCTTAAGGCGAAGTTCTATAATAACATTAATAGGGCATAACCTGAGTAATCGTGACTAGTCGACAATTAAAACAAACTTTAAATGGACTATACGGACTCTAAAACACAAACAACATTTTATCAAAATATTATCACAATTTTGCATCAATAATACACTTTATTCTTTAATATTTTAAATCTAGAAGCCTTCAAGTCATCATATTTTTACCTAAAATATGTATTACTAAGATGAATGTAGGCTACTATAGACTTTAATATAAGTATATAAGTATAAAATAAGTAAGACTAGCCGACTACTAAAACAATGGCATCCCTAAACATAAACATTTGAGAAATGACCGCGATATGAATTATGATATTATAAAATAACCAAATAACAAAGCATTTTAGAACATGTTTGTATACATATAAAAAAGAAGGAATAGCAGGATATTTTGAGGATAATGATAATAACTGGTTGGCAATCTGTTATTTGCAACCACTATAGGGTGACCAGAATTTCAAAATAAAAAACTTGGTTGGCAATAATAAAATTGTGAAATGAGTGCGTAATTAATAGGGATGTAACATTATCCAAAATGTTGTGATATCGTATCGTCAAAAGTCTCACAATAATATCGAAAGCTGTCACAATATATGGAAAAGTCAAATGCATTATTTTATAGTAGCAACAGCTAAAAACATAGGGAACTACATATCCCATGATTCATTTTAGTGCAGACAACATGAAGAAATATGTTTTTTACTTTCATTTTTGGGATTATTGATGATTCGCATCAGTCTTGTCAAGGTATTTTAAATGCAAAAAGGAAACTATCTACAATTATATTAACCACTCAATAAATATCGTACCGTGAGATTTGGATATTGTTACATCCCTGATAATTAAGAAAAATTGTTCTTTTCTGTATTTTACTGAAACAAATAACAATTTATGCCTCTCTTGACTGTTGGCAGGTCAAATTGGTCAAAAATAGAGACATCTAGGACATTTCTTGTATAAAACTGGGACAAATCACTGGTTTTAGATAAATCTGTTGGGACAGCGGACACAGGGCTCAAAACTAGTATACACAAAAATGCGTAAACAGAGATGTCTGGTCACCCTAAACCACTAAAACTGCCATTTAGTTTCATTTGCGACCAATGACAAAAGACAAAAAAACGATCCCTTTGACTCCAACTTTCTTCTTCTCCCATTTTGACTCGATACGTAATGTTATGGCTGATCTGTTTACAAAAATCTATGTAGCTCCTTTAGCTAATTGTTATGACTGTTACTGCCTTCTGTCACTACCGTACAATACTCCAAGAGGCTGAAAAATAAGAAACCACATTAACAGATATCTATATACACGTTTGAACTGGTGAAATGATGCTAATGCTACCGCTAATGCTACCGCTAATGTTGCTAATGCTACCTTGCTTCATCTGCACTGTCACATTCCATTGGACAAAAGAAGTTGTTGTCTAACCAACTGTAAAAAAAAAAATAATAATAAAATGAAATAAAAAGTAAGCCAGAACAGTTATCAATAAAGGGCTACGTTAATAAAATAGCAAAAATTGTGGGTTTGATTTCCAGGCAAGCGAGCACACATTTTATAGGTGGAGTGTTTCTATGGGTTTAGTAGAGGACACTGCATAGTAATAAAGTCTTAAGGCACAATACGAATAGCAGATGTTATTCCAAAAAGAAGAAGCTGTTTTTCACTTTAATATACCCAAAAGGTGCCCATAAATATTGACAAATTTCCTCCAAATTTCCTCCAAACATTTTGCTGATTTTTCTACCAACTACCAAGGGTTACCAGATTTAACAAGAAACCAACGACCAAGTCACTGACAAAACAAAAACAGGTAACACTTTATATTAACTACACCTTATTTAGCCTTAATAAAGCATGAACAAAGACTTAATTAATAATGATTCACACTTACTAACTAACTTAATTACTAAATGAACTTAACTTAACTTGCACTTAATTCGCCTGTGCTGTAAATAGTAACTCAATACTTCTTAATTACTCATGAACTAACCATTTGCATGTTTACAAATGCATATTTAAGTTCATATTTGAGCATTTATTAATGATTAGTAAACTATGACAGAATGATTTACTAATAATACAATGCAATGATCATTCAGGCAGCTGTTATCTGTTAGTTAAGTCTTTCTGAGAGCTTTTCTAAAGTGAAGACTAATTATGTTTATTAAGCATTTGTTAAGGTTGGTCAAATTTCAGAGAAACAATAATGCATTACTAGTAAATCATTCTCTCATGGCTTACTAATCATTAATAAATGCTCAAATTTGTGCTTAAATATACATTTACAAATGCACACGCAAATGGTTAGTTCATGAGTAATTAAGTAAGAAATACTTATGAGTTACTATTTAAAGCACAGGCAAATTAAGTGCAAGTTAAGTGCTAATTCAGGTAGTAATTAAGTAGTTACTAAGCGTGAATCATTATTAATTAAGTCTTTGTTCATGCTTTATTAAGGCTAAATAAGGTGTAATTACTATAAAGTGTTACCCAAAAACAAAATAAGCCCAAAAAAGAAGCAACTAGAAGAACGCAGATTGTGCATATATCTGATCTTATATTAGACAGAATTATTGTCTTAAAACAGGTGATTTTTTTGGGTTTAAAATGAAAAAAAAAACAAAACAACAACAAAACAACAACAACAGGAGCAAGCCCAAGAAAAAAATCCAAAATTTCCAAGCAGCTTTCCAAAAACAGTATGTCCAAATTTGCTATTAAGAGGCATATTTAGCAACTATGACACAACACACTTAAAATAAACTGGGTAAACACAAGAGAATCTAATAGAATCTTTTTCAAACCTAAGTTGCCACACACAAGATCTCAGCCCTATTTCCTTTGTCACACACAGTCCTTGGTATGTTTTGCATTGTTTTTTAACTTTACAAGCACAACTACTTATACAAACTTATCTTAAATTATAATGCAATAGCAATAAAAAATAGAGCACCCCCTATATTCTGGATCGATCAGTATTGTATCCATATGCTCATTTGGAAAGAAGCAAGAGCCTTTATTCAATCTATAACCCATTAACCCATTTTATGTCATACACACTTCAACACAGAATATTCTAACATAATGCAGCCATCCAGTTGTCCACACTTACCTTCGGGCCACGTAGTAGAAGACTGGGTTGCCTGTTTTTGACGTCCCAGCCTGGTAGAAGATATTTAAAGTCTTCAGCGCTTTGAATTCCTCTTTTTCATGAACCTGGTGTCTGTGGCACAAAAGCAGGCAAGTTTTGAGCATCTATATAAAGAAAAAAAATCCATCTGCCCTCCTCTGCATCATGACTCTCTCTTCTACAGGATCAGTGTCCCTCTGATGCGGCCATTTAACTTTCAGCATTGCATACTGCTGTTGTGTTCTTGAGCAAGGCACTTAAAGGTCCTATATTACACAAAACTGACTCTTGTGATGTTTAATCCAATGTTAGAATGTTGTTACCTCCCCAAAAACATACCTGGAGTTGTGTTTTGTGTTTTCATTCACACAAGTTTGAGTAATCCTTTATTATAAAGATGTATTTCTAAAGTTCAGACTGTTCTGTTCCACCTTGTGATGTCATGTAGTGGTAGTTTTCAGGTTAACCAGGGCTGAAATTATCCAAATTGATTGTAGGGAAGGGGTATGGAGTTTAAAAAAAACAGTTGTGCACTTACTCAGCCTAAATATGCAGGGTTTGTGTGTTCAATATGTGAATGAAACAAAACACAACTCTGGGTATGTTTCTGATAATGAAACGAAAATGAAATGTTATAACATAGATTAAAAAAACATCAATAACTAGCATCCTTCTCCTTGATTCCTCTTCTTGATTCTGTAGGAAATGAGTGAGGAAGTCAAGCCCACAGAGGAGGCACAGGAAGGAAAGAGGAGCAGAGGAGAGAAGAGCAGAAGAGAAGGGGAGGCACCGGGAGGAGAGAGAAGTAGAGAACAGAGGAGCAGAAGAGAGAGGAGAGAAGAGCAGAGGAGACAAAGGGAGGAGAGTGGAGCAAGAGGAGCAGAGTAAACACAGGGAGAAGAGAGGAAGAGGAGAGAGACAAGAAGAGCAGTGGAGATACAGGGAGGAGGAGAGGAGCAGAGGCAGAGGGAAAAGAGAAGAGGAGAGCGAAGCAGAGCAGAGAGTAGCAGAGGTCAGAGGACCAGAGGAGAGAGGACCAGAGGAGAAAGAAGCAGAGGAGAGGAGAAAGAAGCAGAGGAGAGGAGAGAGAAGCAGAGTAGAGGAGCAGAGGAGAGACAGGGAGAAGAGAGGAGCAGAGGAGAGAGGCGCAAAGCACAGGAGCAGAGGAGAGAGAAGCAGAGCAGATTATCAGAGGGGAGAAAGAAGAGGAGAGGAGAGAGAGAGAAGCAGAGCAGAGGAGCAGAAGAGAGGGGAGCAGAGGAGAGAGCAACTGAGGATGAACGGGACAGGCATTTCCTCAGGTGCTGGTTCTGACAAAAATCAAAAATCAAAATGATCCTATACTAAGGATTATTTCAGAACTTCAGATCAGCATCTTTATTTTAAGGTGTGTTCAACATATTTATAAAATTAGTTTTAAAGTCAAATTCGGGATTACGTCAAACGTGCTTTGCTGCTGTCCCTGTACTTGTGTAGTTTTTTTTTATTGATGTGTGTCTGCTGGACCCTCGCTCAGGTTTCCTCTGTGGTTTCCTTCCCTTGTCTCCTCTGAGCTTTGGGACACTGCTGCTTAATATGGAGCATTTGATTGACAGCTGGAAAATGGAGGATCGAGGAGCGGAATCAAGGAGAAGGAAGCGTTGAAAGAGAAATGAGATGAGAGGGTGAGGAGAACACCAGGTGGAACAGGTTTCACAACTGCCATCTACTGGTGAAAAAAAAAACATTTGCAGACGGTAGATTTAAGGGTAGTGCAACTAAGCAACGAATTAACATGCACCAATAAGAGTAAACAGAAGGAAGAGGAGAGTGGTTACCTGGTCATGAACTCCTCAAACTTGGAGCTGGTGAGGTTGAGGCTGGACCAGTGCGTGTCAGCCACTGGTTTGTGTTCGGGAGGTCCCAGATAGGCCAAAAGAGTCGCCATCTTATCAAAGGGACGTCTGCCTACTGCCTTATGGTCCCTGCGGAGAAGTAAAAGTGTTCAATAAAATGCTTCATGAAAACGCCTAAATGCATTTGCAGCGTTGATTACCTGTTGCTGGAGAGGTACTGGCCGATGCGCTCCTGGTTGTTCCACAGTAAACGGTGCAGAGCCAAAACATTCCCGTCGCTGATGAAGGACAGGCTGTGGTTCACCGAGTCAGAGGGAGGCGAGTCTGACGCAATGTCCAAGAAAAACCTCAAGAAAAAGAAGGTAAAAAGTAAGCTGTACGCACACTGGCTTGAGGCGCATTAAAGATGTATAAGTATAAGACATCTGGCCAGCATTGAAATGACTCGTACACTAAAGCTTGGGTTTACAGTGTGTTTTATGACCACCATTGTGATTGTCAATAATATTTAATAATGTATCAACCAGATATTTTATGAGTCCCAGTCTGAAAGGTTTCGGACCCAGCTCTTAAAGGTCCATTATTACACCAAATTGACTTTAGCCATGTTATAATGTTATTTCCTCATCAAAAACATACATGGAGTTCTGTTCCACTTTGTGATGTTATGTAGTTAAACAGGAAGTGCTCTGTTGTGTTTTAAACTCTATACCTTCAGTAGAATCATTTGGATACTTTCAGCTCTGGAATATCAAATCTCTAGTGAACTAAAGGTAAAAGGAGCTGCAAACTTGAAACCTGTCGCTTCTTGGTCGGACAGAACATTTTGAGCTTTGGAGACGTAGAAAGGGTTACTCAAACGTGTGAACTTTGGGTATGTTTTTGAGCAGGTAACAACACTAAAAATAATTTAAAGCGCACAAGAGTCTGTTTGTGTAATACAGAACCTTTAAGCACTCAAAATTCCTAAAAGAGCCAATCTGAAATGTACAAAACCTTTAACCCTGAGAGTACCTTCTGGCCGCGTCAAAGTTGCTCTTCACAAAGTCGTTAAACGGCCTCATGTGCTCCTCCTTTGTAAACAGGACGTGGTTGGCGATGCTCTGGAGAATCTGGACAAGAACAAAAGTTTTGTGAAAACTGGGCGACTGTAGTGGTCGGTAAGAACGTTTGTCCACTGATCTGAAGGTTGGCGAATCCCGCTCTCGACATAAACATCGGTTGAGTGATCAGGTCCTCTAACCCACAGGTTGGCGGTGTGATTCTAGCTCCCACAGATGAATGCTCCCTAGTGTCTGTGTACAGTGGTGTGTGAATGTGTGTGAATGGGTGAGTGGTTACTTGTGAGAGCTTTGAGTGCCTAGAAGGTGGAAAAGCGCTATATAAAAATGTGACCATGAAGTTAGTAATGAAGTAGTTGACAGTTGTAGTTCCCCTCCAGTGTAGAGTCAGTCACTGCATGCTTTTGATATGATTTTCAATTTTTCAGACCCAAAAATTATGTTGTATTTGTTGCACATGTTTAGCAATATCACCTTTGTGTACCCCCCCAACACGGGCCGTGCTGAGGCCACTGGATGCCCAAAGCTCACCCATAACTCTCCTAAAAATGTGGTCATTTTATGGGACTCCAATTTCAACAAAAATGTTTTATTTCTATGTTCATCAGAAAGAGTTCAAAATTATGTTACAATAAAACAAGAAATTACAATATGTTTTGTAAATTACTACAGGATTTTACCTAAATGTAAGCATATTCATAAATAGTGAGGCAAACATGGAAATATTTTAGGTTGTATAGAGGATTTTCCAAGGAAGGAGAAATTCAGAGACTGTTTGTCCTTTTTCAAATGTTGCTCATGCCTGACACCACCCTCCCTCCTCGACAGCTCCCTAAGTAGAAACACCTCCTCCCGCCTCCTACTTACGCTACAAATCATGCTTGTTTACAGCCGCTGCACGCTCAGAATTGCTGAACGAATTGCTGTTGAAGTTACTTAACCAGAAGTAATTTAGAGACCAGCGCGTTAGTCTTTAGACCTTCCTTCTGCTTGAGTGCATGCCATCGCTGGAAGGAATCTCCAAGAATCACCTTGGCAGTTTGGCTTCGCTCCTTTTCTCCTTCTCTTCTTCCTTCAGCGACCTCAAAAACGGACTTTCTATTTGAAGCTAACTGGTAGTGGATTCTTGTCTGCCATTCCAACTGCGAGGAAGCTACAGTTGGAAAAAGCTTCCAAGAACCACCACGTTGTCCGAGTAAACGGCATCTTGTACACACTACCGGTCAAAGGTTTTAGAACACCCACATTTTTCTAGTTATTTAGTGCAATTTAAGTCGTGCAAGTCCAATGAAGAGCTTGAAATGGTACAAAGGTAAGACCTGAACAGACAGAGGTTAAAAAAAAGATAATGACCCAAAACACAAGTCCAAGCTCTGCCAAAACTACCTCAGGAAAAAGAGCAAGATGGTAAAGCTTGAAAACGTGAAGTGTCCAGCACAGTGTCCAGACTTAAAACCCGTCGAGGTGGTTTGGGATGAACTGGACAGAAGAGTGAAGCAGAAGTTCCATAAATGTGTGGCACTTGTCGGTTGCAACAGACTTGGGAAGAACTTTCTGAACAATATTTGATTTCTATTGTAAAAAGAACGAGCCATGAGTGTGTTCAGCTGTTATATCTGCCAAAGGTGGACACTTTCATCAATCAAAAGTTTAGGACACGTTTTGGTCTATAAATTGATTCCATTATTTCTTTTTCAGCTCAAATTACTTATTTATTCTATGCTTTGCCATGTATTGACACAATAAACCGAATAATTTTCAGCAAAAAACTGGACAAAGTGTGGGGTTCTAAAACTTTTGATCAATAGTGTATGTGGAATGCGTGAGGGGCAAACGTAAACGATGTAATCCCAGCACGCCAACGAGTCAATTACGCTAGAAAAGTAGAGGGTTTGACTGACAACCTAACCTCCAATAGATCACGAGGTAGCCTAATATTTAGCTGGCCCTACCACGTCCACAGTTGATTTTCATTCTTTTTTTTTTTTTTTTTTTGGTTATCATAATTATAAGGCTGCTGCATCTCCGTAAGGCTAGTTTGAACTTCCATTGACGATTTGAGCCAAAGAAAAAATCCTTCATACAACCTTTAAATACAATTCAATGTCTCCTTCTCTTCACAATGTCAAATCAAATCATACGTTGGTGAGTGCTTGTGTGCCCCAGCTCCATGTCCCCCTCACCTTGGACATGAGTTTGAGCCCCCGTTCGATCCGAGGATGGGGTTTCTTGTCCAGAATCCCGGCCTCGTACGGTGACACGATGGCTGGATTCACGAACCTCAAAAACATGGCACTGCCCACGGCCCCGATGCTGTTCTGAGGAAACCGCTGACTGACCACCTGCGCAGAGGCACAACGGAAGACAAAGAGACACACAAAAGGACAAACGATGGGAGATTTAGACGAGCTTGGACAAAAGAAGACGGGAATATAGTGTCAGAGACTAAAGGCGCATTGTGTAGCTTTTCTCGTGGAGGGTCCGTCGCCTGCTTGTTTCTATGGATATGTCATTGCTCTGCCTGGAATGTTCCACAGTATGACATTAAACAGCTCTACCTTACATTTATTCAGTTACAGATGGTTTTATAGCTCAAAAATACCTCAGTGTTGGGAAGGTGACTTTTAAAATGTATTCCCCTACAGATTACAGATTACATACACCAAAATGTAGTTTGTAACATAATCCATTAATTTACTTAAAGTGAGTAATGTAATCTGAATACTTTGGATTACTTGTATTGTCAGTTTTTTAAAACAACATGAATGTACCAACCACATCCTGAAAATTCTTGTTTGTTCTCTTCAAATTGTCTGTTGAGCCCAAGTCTCCATGAACAGACTTTTGTTTGTTGCTGAGAAGCAAAGATGAGGATCTTAACAAAAATTGTTTTGTCTGTTAAAAGACACAAAAAGTCCAGTCTTTCCTTAACCGTTTTAAAAAATATTGCTAGAGAAATGTTTTCTATATGAGATCACTGCTGCTTTAAATTATGTCCACCAACTGTTAGCTGTTATATTGTTTAGACCTGGTATAGTCCTGCTTTAGTCCTGGTTTAAGTCCTAGTTTAGTGCCGGTTTAGTCCTGGTTTAGTCCTGAATTTAATCCTGGTTTAAATCCTGGTTTAAATCCTGGTTTAAATCCTAGTTTAGTCCTGGTTTTAGTCCTGGATTTAGTCCCGGATTTAGTCCCGGATTTAGTCCCGGATTTAGTCCCGGATTTATTAGTCCTGGTATTAGTCCTGGTTTAGTCCTGGTTTTAGTCCTAGTTTAGTCCTGGTTTTGGTCCTGGTTTAAGTCCTGGTTTAAGTCCTGGTTTAGTCCTGGTTTAGTCCTGGTTTAGTCCTGGTTTAGTCCTGGTTTAGTCCTGAATTTAATCCTGGTTTTAGTCCTGGATTTAGTCCTGGTTTAAGTCCTGGTTTTACTCCTAGTTTAGTCCTGCTTTTAGTCCTGGTTTAAGTCCTGGTTTAAGTCCTGGTTTAAGTCCTGGTTTAAGTCCTGGTTTAGTGCCGGTTTAGTCTTGGTTTAGTCCTGAATTTAATCCTGGTTTAAGTCCTGGTTTAAATCCTAGTTTAGTCCTGGTTTAGTCCTGGTTTTAGTCCTGGTTTTAGTCTGGTTTAGTCCTGGTTTTAGTCCTGGTTTTAGTCCTGGTTTAGTCCTGGTTTTAGTCCTGGTTTAGTCCTGGTTTTAGTCCTGGTATAGTCCAAAATGTGAAAACGGGAAAATACCGCCATGTAATCCCTTAATTTCAACAAAGTAACTAATCTAATTACCACTAATTGAAACAGTAACTGCAACGGAATACAGTTACTCATAATATGTACTCTGATTACATAAGGCCGGTACATGTAATCTGTTACTCCCCAACACTGAAATACCTAGAAAAACTCTGACCTGTTAGTTGGTCTGGTTTGGTCTCCAGGAAGATCGAAACATTTAAAACCATACTGTGAAACATTCCAGACAAAGCAGTAACATCTCCATGGAGAAAAACATTTAACGAACGCTCCATCAGAAAAGTTCCACAATGCACATTTAAAGGAAAGCTTCGGATAAAAATGTATTGGTGTATGAGTTCTAAGAGCCAAAAATAAGCCATGGAGAAACAGTGAAACAGTATCGACAGTAGAAATGAACGGACCTTGAAATGAAATCTGGGCCATTAAGCAGAATTCTAACTTCAAGCTACACTACATAACTTTTCGAGTGTGTTCCAATTAAATTCCAATGAGCGGTTTCCAATTGACCCCAAAGCTGGAAAGAGATGGTATTAACTGCCAACACATAACACATTTAAATTGACATGTTACCTTTTATTGTTTCGAAAATGCTTTATTCACTTTTGGTTTTGTCATGTAAAACCATTTCAGGCATATTTTTGATGAGGAAATGTTATAACATGTTCGAAAACTCAAAAAAAATTGATTTCGCGCCATACCCTCTTTTTAAATACACTATCTACAGTTTATTAGTGATGCGTTTTGTCCATTCATTTGCACTGTCAATGCGTCAGAGACATTAAATCCCATATATTTGGTTGTAGCCAGAGCTCACGACTCCGGTTACAGCTCGACATGAGAGAGAAGCGACACCAGCGTTTAACCTTCAACGGAAACAAAATGGTGGAGTCGAGAATGGGTCGGTTTTGAAAACGTTCGATGAGTTTATGGATGAAGAGCAAAGCGTGAATCCAGAAATGACCCAAAACCGAAAGAATGTTGTGTCCATGGTGAGACGTCTCGTGTCTCCAATCAGACGGGCCGCACGGGTTTGGCATTGGTTTACACAGAGCGGTCTTCGACTACGTTTTAAATCGGATGCCCTTCCTGACTTTGACAAACTTGAGAAACACAGGTGACATTACTTGGGTACAGTACAGTAGTTTAAAAATACTATAGTGAAGCATTCTTAGTTGCCTGTCACAATAATTACTACAACGACTGTCATTCAGTATATGAAAGCTGGACCAATATATTTTGGGGCTCTGATTTTATTGTGTGTATAATTTTTTTGTAAAAGTTGGGAGATTTGGGGGATTTTTGTTGTAATACAATGAGATTTGAGCCGTTTGAATAAGTGCCTTCTGTGGCTAATTATTTGTACTTTGTTACCTTCTCCACTGCAAATAAATAATAGAATGAACTAAAGTAAAAGTACAACACTTAAGTACTTTACTTAAGCAGATTTTACAGTGAATACTTTTTACTTTGACTTCACTACATTTGAGGACGTGTATCTGTATTTTCTACTCCACTAGACTGAAGAGTAAAAAGTACTTTTCTTTATGGTGTGAGACCTGCTGAAATGGCGGAGACTTTATTTTTTAAGCACTTTTAATTTGAGATAACCAAATACACAAAAATGGCAAAAAAAAAACAAAATCAACTGAATCACTTAAAAATTCTTTAAAAATTTTTCAAAATCACTATATTTCATCCTTTAATCTCTGCAAAGTAATTTTACTTTTTACTCTTTAAATACATTTTTAAACAGGTACTTCAATACTTTTACTTAAGTAAACTTTCTCTCTTTTATTTTTTCTTAAGTAATTTTTGCCTTTGTATCTGTACTTTTACTTAATAAAATTGATTTGTAGCAGCTCAGGCCTTTTAATGATACTGTCTATTTAAAATGGTTTAGTGTCAGAGGCATAAAGTAGTTTCAGTATCATTACCATAGTAGTAGTGGGATCTTTATCACAGTATACCTCTGTGGCCATATATCACACTTCAGAACTGTGACAGGGCTACTCCTGCCTCATGCCACCTTTACAAAGACAATGAAATCAGATATAATCAGACTCCATCTGATTGATGTGATTGTTGATGTGTTTCCATGTGTTCCATACACACAAGAGAAATCTGATGAAACACCCAGTGACACGTATGAGTGAATTAGGGGAGTTTTAGAGGGAATTTAAGAGTACCTGTAACCTTTTCAATCTAGAACATTTCCCCTTTCATTTCTGTCAAATTTTCCTGGTACTCTCTCCGAATGTTAGTATTTTTAGATGTTTCGAGTTATAAGAATATTAAAGTGATATATAAGTAGCAAAAATATCTGATTTCTCACATCAGGTTCTGTTGTTTACATGTGATTTAAATAATTTCAATAATCAGATTTTGGTATGCATTTGAACAGATCCACTGTTAATATACAATTTCAATAAACGGACAATAACTCCAGATTCTTGCTTTGCTTATGTGTCTATTGGACCATCGCATTTCAAGTTTGGCCTTAAAATAATAGTTTGTAAATTTTAAGGTAAAAAAAAAATCGGTTTCATGTGTAGATTTGTACCATGACCAAGTCCTGTGTAACGCTCAATGACAAACCCAAGTATCATGACATTATAGCAGCCGAGTGAGTCTGATGTGAAGACTGACGTTCACCAAACCATGAGCATGCAGCAGGACCACAACACCGAGTCCAGCCATCTTCCAGTTCCACTCTTTACAGGAGAGCATTTTCTAAGACAATCGTCAGAGAGAATTACACAGAAATACAGGGAGAATGGAGAGTTCTACTGATGAAACAGCAAAGAAGCTTGTGTGTGGACCTATCACAAAAATACTACGTCTACACTCTACCTACTGTTCATTAAGATGGATAGAGTTACTTTGGGTCCATGTTTATACCTCTATTAGCACGAGAACTATCTCCTTAACATAAGGAAAATATTTGGTTTGAAAAATGTAAAATACAAAACTAATCGTTAAGGAACTATATGTAGCCTGTGCTCTTTTTTATTCTCTTATTTTACATATATCTATCTCTCTATCTATCTCTCTCTATATCTCTCTCTATATCTCTATATCTCTATATCTCTATCTATCTCTATCTATCTCTCTATCTATTATAAAAAATATGTTATAATCTCAGCTGAACATGGGTTGACAGTGCCTTAACTTGTCTGTGTCCTCTATCTTTTTTCCATTGTCAGTCTATGTTCAGGTCTCATGTGAAAGCTCACAAGTCCAGAATTCCCTCCCTGAGCTGCAGAGGCTGCACTAGCACTGACTCATGACTGGTGCAGGTGCCGGGGTTTAGGGAGTGACCATTCATATCAAAGAGGCATTTTAGGTTTAAATACACTGGATTTCAGTAACCAAAAAGAGACACTCATGAGAGGCTCATTCTGCTTTTGATGATTGGATAATCATCTAAAGAACCAAAACACTAAATTAGAACATAAATAAATGGGACATCGTGCACAATGATTTTGCTTTTATTATGAATTATACCTTTTACTGATAACAATTCTAGTGTTGATTTATTCTTATTTAATATATATATTAGTCTATTTTGAACATGTTCACCTCATATCAGGGGACAAAGTTCCATCAGGTTTATGAAATTTAACCTCAAAATCTTACACATGGTTCCTTCAACATAGTGGTGCTTCACAATAGACTTGGGACAGCAGCTTTCAGTAAATTCCTGTAAAATTTCATTAAAACATGTTTTGTTTGTTGTGCTCTTGTATGTATGTCCTAGCTGTGAGTTGAGTCTGTTCTATTCTGAGTGGATCTTTCCTGTGACAGTGTGCAGCTGCCACTGAAGAAGAAGTGAAATGAGAAAATGCACAAAAAATATTAAATAAAAAAGCACAGCAGGAACTGAAACAAACGGATATCTGTGTCACTAAACACTATTTTTGACCTGTCAGAAGTATTGAAAAAAATGTTGTTGTTTTTTTGTTTTGTTTTTTTAAAGGCCCTGTACCCATTGTTTCCTCTTTATTTCAGCAACTTTCAGCATTTAATTCAGCATGTATTTCAGCAAATCTTGCTTCACTTAGGCCTGTCACAATAATTACTACACTGACTTATCGTTCAATACATGATGAATGGAAAAAGGATCTTGGGGGCTCAGATTTATCCTGGGGACTTTCTCTTTGCACTAGTGGGAAGTTTTTGTTATATTTCCTAACTACAATCTGACTGGAACTGTAGAGGGTTTGAATAAATCCCTTCTATGACTCATTAAGTGATTTGTTTATCTATGCTGTTATTGCTGTTCATTTGCTCATTATGAACAATCTGCCTCTCCACTGAGCTATCACTGGAGATTTTTATCTGATCTTAGACACATTTCTTTGCTTTTTAACTTAATTAAATGTTTTTAAGCTAGTATTTTTTTTGAAATATAGATATATTTTTCATATTTATTGTGCTGTATTTTACTTTAGGGTTTTGGCAGCTTGGTTGTTGTAATGTGCACTGGCATAATTGACATGCTTGCTGTTCATTCTCATGAACAATACTGTAGTTATTAGAGCAGTTTTTGAAAATCCTGCTTTAGGGTTTTTGGGTCACTGGCATAATGGCTTTCAATCGTCTGTATTTTCTTCAGCAATATATCGTACTTCAGTACTTCGTACTATATAATGTAAAGATAACGCATCCAATTATAAACTGTTTTATTGCCCCATAATCAGGAAGTGCACAGCAGCATGGTTAGCATGCAAATTGTTGTTAGCATTACGGTCTGAGCTCTAAAAGTTGTGCAAAGCACTTATAAACTCACAGTGACTAACTGGGATGTTCTAAATGCATAAGGTGAGTGAGGAATGACTTTAGACCACTGTAAGCTCTTTCTAATGAATGAGTTGGGTTTTTCATGTTTTTAAGACACTAAAAATCAGGTACAGGGCCTTCAATGTGAAATATGGTGCCATAACATTTGAGAACTTGTCCATATAACTAAATGTGTATTTTTCTTGTCTTACCGTCTTAAATAAAACAGCTTTTTCCAGCACATGCCAAGAGGTGTACACTTAAATCTACAATTACCCAATACTGATTCATAATTATTATTTCATTAATATGTTTATTCTTTTTTATTTATTTACAATTAATATGATTTGTTGCATCTTTAAATGTGATTTACCCATGGACTACATTAAAGGTGCACTAAGTAACTTCATGAGCTATAATTGCTATGCCACATCTATTTTGCATTTACTCTATTAAGGGGTTTTTATTGCTAAAACAATACCCTGAATGGAAAATAAAATAAATTCTCACTGTGAGTGGGCTTGCCTCTCCACAGATGTGACCTGTAACTTGACCTGGAAAGTTAGATAGTGCACCTTTAAATGAAAATGGTCCTTTTTGGACCTAAATGTACAGACTGTTGCGACCGATTCAATCAAAGCAGTGGAATGGTCTGTCCAGGAGAGGGCGACAATGACAGCAGTCATTCAGTCATTACAGAAGGAAATTATTAAAAGAAATACTGTGATAATTTAATGTCACAATTAATTTACATCAACTAAAGTTGTTTTATTAGATTTTTTTTTTAGATGTTCTGAGAAAATGTCTCCTGAGGTGCAAACAGACAGAGGAAGAGACAGAGCCACTGTTCCCACTGTTAATAATGACGCCGATATTAGTACAATGATTTCAAATAATAGGGAATATATGGAAAATTATATAAAAGAATAAAACAGAACCAGATCCAAAAGACACCAAATCAACGCCAATCAAACTTACACGACCGGTCAAAAGTTCGGACACACTTTCATTTATTTGTGTTTCTTTTTTATCTCCATGACTATTTACACTGTAGATTCACACTGAAGACATCAAAATTATGAATGGACACGTAAAGGAAGTAATATTCATCTTGCTTCATGTATTTGGTGTCTTCTGTGTGTATCTAAAATGTAGAAAGTAGTAAACAAAGAAAATAAAAAAGAACACACTGAATGAGAGGGAGTCTGAGCTTTTGATTGGTAGTGTAAATGAAAAAAAAAATGATAAAATTAAAAGTTGCTTGTGAAATTCTCCAAAAACTTACTGCTTTTTTGTTTTCCTTTTTTTCTTTTACTGTAGCTTTATTCAGTAGAGAGTGGCAAGTAGCCTACAGAACAGAGATGGCAAAATGGTCACAGCACCGGCCAACCACAACAACACACACAGACGGGCAGCAGGTGGCGCTGTAGCTCTGCGGAGGGCGATCGGTGGAGAGGAAATAAAGAGTTTTGTAAAGAATCGGTGATGTTAGATTGATATGGCTCACTGCTCGGCGGCAAAGGAGTCCATGCATTGCTGCTGTGTGGTTAGTGTGTAGCTTCAGCGTGTAGCGACTGAGCGGCGGAATAGCGCAGCGGTTAGCAATCTCGTAAGGTCCTGGGGTTTGAATCGAGAGAAACCCTGCGGAGTTCTGCATGTTCTCATCGTGGCTCTCTGTGGTACCACTTACATAAACAAACATCTATTCTTGTTTAGAACCCTGAAAGAACACATAGTGCACATTATTTGTGTTGTTACTGACTTTTCAACATGCTCTTGAGTAACTTTGCTTTGGTATCTCACATTTTTAGAACTAAAAATAGCTTTGTAAAGAATCTATTATGAGGAGAAAATTCAGTTTGTCGACTGGACAAAAGTTAGTTTGGTTGAAGACGTTTCGCAGCTCATCCAAGCTGCTTCATCAGTTCTGGTCAGACGCTGGTGGACACTTCCTTATATCTGCAGGGAGGAGATAACTACACTGAAACTAACACACCTACTTGTTTCTGCTAGTTAGTTTGGCCTATTGACCTGTACAGGGTGTGGGGTAGGGATGGGCATGATTAATCGATTAATCGATAATTGATCATTAAGAATTTCATCGATTAGGTTAAATTTAATCGACAAACCGAATGTAGGTTCCTGTGCATAGCCTGACCAAACAGGGGTCCGTACATGTAGCTCTCTGCACTCAGAAGGAGCGAGACACAGTCGGTCAGTCTGCAGTGTACCAAAGCACAAATGTGTGTTTAACGATGACTTGTACAAGAAATTCCAGGCTTTCCGTTGCGTTCGGGACAAGTGTGAAGCCATGTGCACAGTGTATAAAGCAGGAACATATGTTTCAGTGTCCAGTGGGAAAAAGTTTTACCAGGTGAGAGTCGCACAATGTCAATGACGAGTCCCCACCTCCCTTCCCCCGTACGGTGTCCTGGTTTTGACAAACACAAATCTGGTCACACTAACTTGTATTCACCTGAGTCATGTCTTTTAATCCGACAGAAATTGACCGCATCAGTGCACAAGAACTGTAGTTTTATCTTCGCTTAGTTTATGCAAAATAGCAATGCGGTTTTAAGTTTCGTTTCTGTGAGAGTTGAACAAAACTGAATTAAACATTATAATGTCAAACAGATTGATGTGGCTCTAGAGTGGTTACGGTTTATATGTGGTCAAGTTGAATTTATTTATGCAGATTAGGAGTGCAGATAGTAATAATAATGATGATCATTTTAATATAAAAACGTTAATGATTAATCGATAATCGATCATTAATTCTTCCGACGATCGATTAAGAAAATTTCATCAAATGCCCATCCCTAGTGTGGGGTCTAATTAGAGGATATAAGGAAGTGTCCACCAGCATTCTGACCAGAACTGAGGCAGCAGCTTGGATGAGCTGCGAAACATCTTCAACCAAATTAACTTTTGTCCAGTCGACAAACAGAATTTTCTCCTCGCCGTGGATTCTACCTGGACGACTGAGGGATTCTTCACACATCACAAATCAAATATTATGTTTCAGTCTGGAATCTGGAGTTTGGGCTCCACCTTTTGGCAGCAGAGTGAATTACCACGTGGAAAAACTAGTGTTGGCTCATGAACTTTTACTTATAACGTAACAATCCTGAGAAAATTAAAAACAAGTATTTAGCGACGGCTCAGAGCAAACAGACCTGCAGCAAAAAATTCATAAAGCAAGTGTCACTGAAGCAAAATAGAACTCCAGGAATGCTGCCCTACAAAGGCAGAACACCGTAACATCATGTGAGTTTGTGTCATTTTGTTTGTATTTGAGATCTCCTTTATCATGTGAATAAATATGGTGAAAAATATTGAGCTCAAAATTGACCTTTGACCCTTATTTGTCAGTTCCTGTTCTCTGCCTGTGTGTCATGAGCCAAAAATACAGGGTCATGCAAAGACAAAAGGCAGAAACAGTATATGTTTTGTTTGTGATTTAGTTCATAAATATATTTTAAAATCCAACCTCTTGCCTCCTTTTTGTTGCAGCCTTGACACAGGGTCCTAACACATTAAATAAATAAACCTTTGTATTCAATTATACTTAAATGATCTTTAATGTGGAAGTATTTGGTGTATTTATACTGTACATACTATCCTGCAGGGGTCGCCAAACTGTTTTCTCTGGGGGCCACATTATCGCTCCTAACTGTGATGGGAGGCCAGGGTTGAGTAGCCAGACGAAGGAATACATGCTGTTGAGCAGCCAGTCCACCTTTCATTGGTCGAATCCTATCCTCTCTCGTTTGCCTACATACCGTATTTTCCGGGCTATTAGGCGCTCTCAATTATAAGACGCACTGTCATTAAATGGTCTATTTTCGAACTTTTTTCACAAATAAATTGCACCAGACTTTAAATGAAACACAACAGTGTGATGGGTGAGTGGTTTTGTTTGTTTGTGGTGTTCACGGTGACTCTGGGCTTTGTTCAGTTGTGGCGTGTAGGGAGGGTGTTGTCTGGGACCAACGGATTGTCGGTGTGTTCACAGTGACTCAGTTGTTCAGTTGTGTCTAGAAGTGGCACATTGCACTCGCTTTTTCGGTTCGTTCCTCCGTTCCGTTCCTCATCAGCGTGGAGTGATGAGTGTGGCTGTGGGTGGTGCAGCTTTGTAGTTTACTGAAGTCGTGCTGGGCCACCCAAGTGGATTCGTGTATAGGGTGCTCTGGATTGCGGGACGCACAGTCGTTTTTTGATTCGGTTGGAGGCTTAAGAGTGCGCCCTATAGCCCGGAAAATACGGTACTCTTTGTGGCGAGTTTCATAGTAACGACACAGATTATATTCTTTGAAAACCGCCACACTTCTCTTCTATATCATTTCAAACACACACCATGATGACTCGACATTGGTGAGGTGTTTTTCTTATCATGGATGGAAGTCTGGAGAAAATCAAGCAAATAATGATCATGTCAGTTTCTGCCTTTAGTCTTTGCACGAAAACTTATTTCTGGTTCATGATACAAAAGGTAGAGAACACGAACTGACAAATAAGGGTCAATAAAGGCCAATTTTGAGCTCAGTATTTTTCACATACAAATATTTTTTTTAACAGCTAGTTGTCAAATTTTAGGAGCCTGACCTATTATACTTTTGTCTGGACTAGGGATGGGCATTTGATGAAATTTTCTTAATCGATCGTCGGAAGAATTAACGATCGATTATCGATTAATCATTAACGTTTTTATATTAAAATGATCATCATTATTATTACTATCTGCACTACTAATCTGCATAAATAAATTCAACTTTACGACATATAAACTGTAACCACTCTAGAGCCACATCAGCCCGTTTGACATTATAATGTGTTTAATTCAGTTTTGCGCAACTCTCACAGAAACAAAACTTAAAACCACATCGCAAATTTGCATAAACTCACTGAAGATAAATTACAGCTCTTGTGTCGCTGATGCGGTTCAACTTCTGTCAGATTAAAAGACATGACTCAGTGGAATACAGGTTAGTGTGACCAGATTTGCGTTTGTCAAAACCAGGACACCGTACGGGGGGAGGGAGGTGGGGACTCGTCATCGACATTGCGCGACTCTCACCTGGTAAAACTTTTTCCCACTGAACACCGAAACATATGTTCCTGCTTTGTACACTGTGCACATGGACTCCCACTTGTCCCGAACGCAACAGAAAGCATGGAATTTCTTGTAGAAATCATCGTTAAATACACATTTGTGCTTCGGTACGCTGCAGACTCACCGAATGTTTGTGTCTCGCTCCTTCTGAGTGCAGAGAGACACATGTACAGACCCCTGTTCGGTCAGGCTACGCACAACAACCTACATTCGGTTTGTCGATTAAAATTAATGTAATCAACGAAATTCTTAATGATCAATTATCGATTAATCGATTAATCATGCCCATCCCTAGTCTGGACAAAACAAACTTTGAAGTCATTTTTCTCAGTTTCACACTCTGACAAGTTAAGCTCTTTCGTTTTCGTAGGACAGCATGTTTTCTCATAAAGCTCAAAAAGTTCATTTAGCATAATATGTGTTCTTTCATTTCTTTTACTATTCTGTACTGTATTTAAGAATCCATGTTGTACGGCTCCAGGCTGATCAGAGTGCGGACATTTTCCAGGAAAGCATTTGATTATTATATTTGTTTCATTATTGCCGCTGCTGAAAATTATTCTTTAGTATTTATCTATCTATCTAGTGAGAGAACATGGTAGGTATGGTGTTACACTTTCATTTGGATGAAAAATACTGTTTTATCTTGTCAATTGATCCAGTGACTGGCTAAAACTCAGCTTCAACATCACCAGGAGCCGTTCCAGAACGATTTTACAGAGCTGACCTTTATTTGGGCCGTAATATATCAAGCTCAGAGAAGCCCCTTTGTGACCGGGAACTTCTAACGAGAGCAGCACTAAACCAGACGGCAGTACAGATATATCGCATGAGCAGCTCTTGAAGTGAAAACAAGTCCACTGTGTGCTGTCTGCATCTAATAATAATGAAGTGTATTATTATTTTTCCATCATCAGGAAGTGCGCTGTTAACATGCTAGCTTTTCCGTGACCGCACAACTCCGCTCTGCTCTCTGAAATCTGGGAGAAGCGCCTCTAATCCCATAGCGGTGAATAATTAGAATGCAGGAGGAGGTAAGTGAAGAATAACTCTGGACCACTGCAAACCATATAAAATGAAGTACGTAGCTGTGTTTTTCACGGTTTTCAGCAAGTAAAAATCAGGTAGAGCGTCTTTAAAACAAGCACGTGACTCTGCTCTGCGTCCTCGGCTCTCAAACCCACTCACTGAAAGTCCCTCTGTCACTTCATTCCTCCTGTGTGCTGGCAGCCAACAGAACAGTTGGTGAGAAGCATGAAGCAGCTTTAAGAGTAAGAAAATGCCCCATAGAGTTTATTGTGAATGGAATGAAAGCAATGGAGCGATGTGCACAGAACTCAATTCAAACCTTTGTACGATTCTTTAAGAGGGGGTATTAACTGCTAACACTTACCATATTTACATCACCGTGTTACCATCTATTGTTCTATTCTATTGAAAGTGCTATGTTGGACAAAAGCAACATTAAAACGTACAAATATTTTCATTTTTGAAGGTCTGATTCCGCCTCCCTTTGCTCTCTAACTCTTCAGACAACTGTCACAAATCAATCAGCGTGCATCCCACTACTGAAACACAGATTTGTCAATTTGTTGTGTACAGTTTTGTGTCATGCTTTTGTATATTTCTGGAAAAATGACAGGTAACTGTAAAGAGTGTTGGAACAGGGCCAGGGAGAGATCGCTAAATTACTCAGATATCCACGGATGACATCTAAAACCTCTTGAAGGAACATTATAACATGTTAGAAAGCTCCAAAAAGTCGATTTAGCACAATACCCTCTCTTTAAAGAAAAAACACAAAGGATTGAATTAGGTTAAACTTTTAAATCCATGTATCATTTGTTCATTAGCTTTTTTTCTAAATAAAACCAAGAATAGGAAAACGAAAAAACTGAAAAACTAATTGTAAAACCAGATAAGATTAGTTTTTTTAGTTTTAGATTTTGTGTTTAAATGAATAATGAAAAAACGGATAATGGCCGTTTCCAGTTTCCGTGACTTAAACTGCGATGCCGGACTTTTGTGCAACATACGGACTGAACCAGGACTGAACCAGGACTGAACCAGGACTGAACCAGGACTGAACCAGGACTGAACCAGGACTGAACCAGGACTGAACCAGGACTAATCTTGGTTAGAGAAAGAGGGAGAACCCCGAGCTCGTGGAGCAGAGTGTCCGCACCTCCAGGCCCGTTCAGTCCTGGTTCAGTTCAGTCCTGGTTCAGTCCTGGTTCAGTCCTGGTTCAGTCCTGGTTCAGTCCTAGGATCAGTCCTAGGATCAGTCCTAGGATCAGTCCTGATTTAGACCTGGTTTTAGACCTGGTTTAGTCCTTAAGGGTCAAACTTGGATGAAATGGGAAACGGCCATTATCTGTTTTTTCCATTATTCATTTAAACACAAAATTGAAAACTGAAAAGAAAAAAAAGAATCTTTATCCAGTTTTTTCGTTTTCTTTTTTTTTTTTTTTTTTTTGGTTTTATTTTGAAAAATGAATGAACGAATGATACACAGATTGTTTAAAGCCCAGTATTAGCCTGCTCAAATGTTTACTGAGCTCTCCTCGAGCTGCTGACATTACAGTATCAAGGGGCAGAAACTCGACTTATTTGTAAAGAACAGGGAAAGAAGTTAAGCCACTCCCCATGTATATGACTGAATAATTACTTTTGTGCAAATACAACAGTAAAAGCTTATAAACGTATAATTACTACCAACTTTAGAATAAAATACTGATAAAATGCTGGAAAAATGAGAAATATCTTTGAGTTAAATTGCGCAACATTTAGTGGACAGTGTGCAGAGCAGTGAGCAGAGATTGGCTGTGAGTGAGCAGTGGGGTCGCGGTGAGGTCATGGAGGGGTCACACAGGGGTCATTAGGGGTCGGGGCGAGGTCAGGGGGCAGGGCTTGTACCTGGTAGAGACAGTGGCAGACGCTGCGGAGTTGAGGTGGGAACTCGCTGGAAGATCCGATTATCGCCTGAAAGAAACGCTCCGTGATCTGCAGAAGGTTCCTTTGGTTTTCCTCCAAGTTCTCCCCCTGCTCCAGTCTGAAGAAATAATTATAAATATTTAGCTTAATAATGTATCATTTAAATTAGGGCTGCACAATAGCTTGAAAACAAATCATAAATTGTTATTTGAGTTGAAGAGTCTTATACCTGTAGTGCATTCTGAGATTTTTCAGTGCAATCAACATTAAGAACATGATTTTATTTTGGTCAATTTTTTGCTAAAATGTTACATACTGTGGCTTTAACCAAGTGACCACTGTTTCTCTATTAATAATCAATGGTTTTATTTCAATTATACATGTAAGGTAGAGTGAATTGCCAAATGAAACAGCACAGCTCCCCCCAGTGGACAAGAGCAGTGGCACATTCAGTTGAGTCAAACAGAATCCATATATTTGGTCCATCTTGTTTTTCTCTCTCCCTCACTGACCTGGTAGGGTCCACCTCAAAGCTGATATGTTCAGGTGTCGTGATCACGCCTCGTAAAAGTGGCTCCAACAGTTTCTGCAGATACGCTGCTCCATAGACCTTTGAACGCAACACACAGAATATCAAATACACACATCTCCACCATGTCATTATTATTTCATGTATTTATGTCCCATAATCTCAAATCTTCAGGTTTTTTAAAGATGTACCATGTAACATTTCTGTTAGAAGGTACGCCATCTGCATCTGAAATGTCACAACTTATGGAATTTAAAAAATATATATATTTTAATGAAAAGTTATTGTTCCAATTTACTCACAGCAGAAAAATTACATAGTGCACCTTTAAAATACTTAGCCTTGTTATTGTTTTTTTATACATTAGAATAAATGAAGTATGAAAAACAAGTAAAAGTCTGTCCACACAAAAAGCCATTATACCCAGTAACAAACAGTAATGGAGCTTTTATATTCAGCCATTGCTTTAGATTTCTATTGCATTATCTTACTTATATGTAGGATTTATGCCCTTCTTAATTTGTACAATACTTTGTAGATGGTTTTAAATGAGCAGTTTTACCCTTGACAGTAGTGAGGCAGTTTAAATCGGGTTCAAAACAGTAGCTGCTGTCTGTTAGTGTTGTGTACCTTAAAACAGAAGGTCATGATCTTGCTGGCCAGGCTGTTTCCTCTGAACAGCGTCTGCATGGAGTCAGCGAGCTCCACCTCTTTAGAAAACATGTTCCAGAGCAGCTGATAGAGCAGGTGACGGGAGTCGAATAAAGTCACCAAAACACGTGCCAACTCGTCCTACACAGAGAGAAAACAAAACTAGAGTTTAAACTACGACAACATCTACCCTCAAAACAGGTCAATTCAACACTGTTATAATTCAAACACATGCAAACTGCAAGATTAGACGTGAGTTATCTGAGGAACGATAATCAGAATGAAATCAGATTGCTCTCCTCATATTTGCCGTTTGTATTTTAATAATCTTTCAACTCAAAAAATCTGAAATCTGAATCACATTTTGAGTGTGCAGGTAACTGCAGCCACTGTCTAAACTGATGTTTGTTGTTTTGTTCTTTAGACTACATGTTTATACAATATTCATCAACCATTTTCTTCTGCTTTATCTGGGGACAGGTCACAGAGGCAGCAATCTAAGAAGGAAGACCCAGACTTCCTTCACCCCAGGCACTTCCTCCAGCTCTTCCACTGGGATCCCGAGGTGTTCCCAGGCCACAGAGACAGCGTGTCCTGGGTCTTCCTCTGGGCCTTTTCTCAGTGGGACATGAATACCTCCCCAAAGGAGGTGTCCAGGAGACCTCCACAACAGATGCACCATATTATGATACGTTTCAAAATGGAGCATTAGCTTCCCTAAATGCTTTTTACATGAGTAATTTCATGGAGAACAATTTATTTTTTTAAGGAAAAGTGTATAACTTAGCTTGGCAGGATCAAAGCATTTGTTGTAGTAACAGTGACTACACTGACCCATTGTGACCCGGGCACCACATTGGCCAGAGCCATGGCGATGGGCAGCTCGCCCTGGTCTCCCATCATCGTGACCAGCTCCACCAGACGCTCAAAGCGATCGGCCAAAACCGTCTCAGCCAAAGTGTCAAACTCTGTCCCCTGCTGGAGGATCTTTGTGAGGACCTCCATGAACGTGGCTCTGGTCTGCAGGTCTTTGTGGTAACCCAGACCTGCAAGACAACATGTGCACTTAGTTTAATCTGTTTTAGAGTGATTTCAAACTAATTATTTTTAACCACAACCAAAAAAATAAAATAAAACTACAATGTTGAATTTTCAATGTACAAATATCACACCAATACATTTCTGGTCTCAAAATTGTATCTGAGCTTCATAAAATGTATCATATGACTTTAGACACAATACAAAACTAAATCTTTTGTGTGTTATTCTTCCGTAAAGCCTATAAAATAAACTGTTTGTTTTTTTGGTTTTTTTTTCAAACTAGGCTGTGATGTTACTCATATAATTTCCCCCCCAGAGATTGATCTTTGTGTCAGTTTTAGTTTCTTGTGGATAAGCCCAATAATCATAATAATAAAAGAGCACATTAGCACTGGAGTGAGATGTTACCGATGGAGTGCATGAGTCCGCTGTCCACGTTGGCGTTGAGCAGGTTGGACATGGCGAGGACGGTGCAGTGTCTCAGGGAGGCCAGACGCCGAGACATGCCCCTTTTACGCCCGCCCACCGCCTGCCCATCATCCTCCACCTCCGAACAGTCATTCAGGAGGTTCATAAAGAGAGTGAAGTACCTGCAAAACACAGAAGAGGGATTCTATTTGTACGGCAACAGGTAACGAGGAGCCAAAGGAGTAATGAGTAAACAACGCATGACCAAATTATAGGTGACATTTTCAGGCCGAGGTAGTTTTTAAAGAGGAGGGAGAGTTCATCTATATGGGACGGAGGAGGAGAGAGGGAATATGAGGAAGAGAAAATGTGTGGTACAGACGTAGGATGAACATGTGGTAGTAGAAAGGAAGGAGAGAAAATATATGGGTAGAATAATGCAGAGTTTAGAGCAAGATGTCTAGAGGAAGACAAAAGGAGATGTATGAATGCAGAAGGAAAAGACAGGAGAGTGTCAGATGGAGCAGAGGATGCAGAGGATGCAGAGGGTCAGATGGAGCAAAGGATGCAGAGGAAGAGGGTCAGATGGAGTAAAGGATGCAGAGGAGAGGGTCAGATGGAGTAAAGGATGCAGAGGAGAGGGTCAGATGGAGTAAAGGATGCAGAGGAGAGGGTCAGATGGAGTAAAGGATGCAGAGGAGAGGGTCAGATGGAGTAAAGGATGCAGAGGAAAGGGGCAGATGGAGCAGGGGATGCAGAGAGGAGGGTCAGACGGAGCAGAGGAGGCAGAGAGGAGGGTCAGACGGAGCAGAGGATGCAGAGGAGAGGGGCAGATGGAGCAGATTTCAGTTTCTTACTTGAGGAAGAGCTGAGATTTGGCCTCCATGAGTTCGACTCCGTCTCCCTCTTCGGGCTGCAGCGGTAAACCAGCCAAAAGAGACACCACAGCTTCCATACTCGCCTGGTCCAGATCTCTGCAAAAAAACAAAAGCAGTTTTCTAGGTTTCCAGATTCTAGAATGTGATGATGAGAGGACAGGGGCAAGAGACAAATTTCCCTTTGCCATGAAATAGTAAAGGGTGCATTGTGTAACTTTTCTGGTGAAGGCTCCATCAAATCCTTTTCTCCGTAGAGAGGTTATTGCTTTGTTTGAAGTGTTTCACAGTATGGAATTAAACCTTTCCCTCTTCATGGAGACCAAAGCAGACCAAGCTACAGGTTTTTATAGGTATTTTTGAGCTATAAAATAACCTGTAAAGTGCACCACACACTACAGGAGAATTTGCCCGATTTTGGCTGCTATTTGCTTCTCCACAAGTTCTGGGAGGCCCGACTTTGTGTCTTTGTGTGCAATTTTGAAGCCTCTGCCCTCCTCGTGTGTGTGTGTGTGTCTCTGAGCTGGTCTGTCAGATCATAACCACCAAACATCAGCAACACTACGGTAACAGCCAATAAAACATAGTGTCGGGGCAGAGGAGTGATGGACACAGAGATGCGAGATACAAAAATTCCTCGCCTCTCATAAAGTGGTGAATTTAAAGTGCAGCATCTCATCCACATTATCCATACAAATTGTCCTCCGCAAAAAAATGACCCCAGTCCACAAAACTGCACTGTTAATCCAGTTTGAGGTGTTCTTTAGAAGTAAAAATATTTGACGGAAAAAACTGTTTACATCCACATAGCGCACGGAAGCTGCAGATTAGCGATAGTGACTTTACTTCCTGTGGACTTTATCACCAATCTTTTATACTTTAAAAATCCTGTATCTGAAGTATTGCACCACATTTCACAAAAAATAATAACACAGTTTTGTATCTAAATTAGAAGAGCCCTGATCTTTTCAACAGTCTCAAAGTAAGAGGTTTTACTGTAGAAAGGAAAAACCTGACACGATTGCACTCACAACTTTACCATATTTTCCAGGCTACAGGATGCGCTCTTAAGCCTCCAACCCCATCAATAAACGGCCGCGCACCCCGCAATCCAGAGCGCCCTATACACGAATCCACCCGGGTGTCCCAGTACGACTTCAGTAAACTACAAAGCCACACCACCCACAGAACACACAAACACGCACACGGCGACCAAGCAGCAAAAAACACCTGCAGCCACACTCATCACTCCACGCCGACGAGGAACGGAAAGGAGGAACGAACCGAAAAAGTGAGTCCAATGTGCCACTTCAAGCCACAATTTGAACAACTGAGTCACTGCGAACACGCCGGCAATCTGTTGGTCCCAGACAGCACCCTCCCTACACGCCACAACTGAACAAAGCCCAGAGTCACCGTGAACAAACAAACAAACAAAACCACTCACCCATCACACTGTTGTGTTTCCTTTAAAGTCCGGTGCGGTTTATTTGTGAAAAAAGTTTGAAAATAGACCATTTAATGATAGTGCGTCTTATAATCCAGAGCGCCTAATAGCCCGGAAAATACGATATATCCTGTGGTCCACACACATATCCCGCTGCAGTCTCTGAGATCAGAGATTTAAAATCTCCTAAGATTCTCCGCATGTCTGTGGTGTGCACTTTTGGATGCACGTTTAAAAATCATTTTAGCAGAGCAACGAGAAGGTGACTGACCCCCAACCGAAGTTACCCAATGCATCTTTAAAATTCTTCAGGGCAATGGCGCAGAGGTCATGTGACTCACCTGGTCAGGCACTTGATGTCATCGTCTGCCGCCTGATTGGACGTCCCCATCACCCAGTCAGTCAAATACTCCACCATCTTGTTCCTACAGAGGACAGGAGGAGATCAGCATCCTCTATATTATGCTTAAATATTTGTTTACATACTCTTACTATAGTTTTTTTATTTTTTTTTTTCGTGTTTTACTGTTAGGTGAAAAAGCAGTTAAACTAGTGGTAGTAATAACAGCAATAGTAGGAATAGTACAAGCAGTAGTAGTAGCTGTAGTAATAATAGCAATAGTAGTAGAAATGGTAGCAGTAGTAATAGTAGTAATAGTAGTATTAGTAATAGCAGCAGTAGTAATAGTAATAGTAGTAGTAATAATAGTAATAGCAGCAGTAGTAACTGTAGTAGTAGTAGTAATAGTAGTAGAAGTCGAAATAGTAGTAATAGTAGAAGAAGTAGTAATAATAGTAGTAGGAGTAGTGATAGTAGTAGTAATAGTAGTAGTAGTAATAGCAGCAGTAGTAACAGTAGTAGTAGTAGTAGCAGCAGTAGTAATAGTAATAGTAGTAGTAGTAATAGAAGTAGTAGTAGTAGTAGTACTAACAGTAGTAGTAGTAACAGCAGGAATAGTAGGAATAGTAGTAGTTATAGTAATAGAAGTAATAGTAGTAGTCATAGTAGTAGTAGTAATAGTAGCAGCAGCAATAGTAGTAGTAGTAGTAGTAGTAGTAGTAGTAGTAGTAGTAGTAGTAGTAGTAGCAGTAATAGTAGCAGTAGTAGTAGTAGTAGTAGTAGTAGTAATAGTAGTAGTAGTAGTAGTAGTAGCAGTAATAGTAGCAGTAGTAGTAGCTGTAGTAATAGTAATAGTAGTAGTAGTAGTAGTAGTAGTAGTAAATGTACCTGAATTTCATCTCTTGGCAGAAGGAGAGGTCGTCACGTCGCTCCATCATCACCTCCACCAGTTGGCACAGTTTGGTTTTGATCTGAATGGCATGGACTACATTTCCCAGAATCCTCACATATCTACAATATAAACAATACACACGTTCTTGAGCACGTTTAGTCAAAAGAAGAGCGTTTAAATAGTCCTCATGCGGTGCGGGCTGTGACCTGACGAGGTTGAGCATCATGGTCTCGATGCTGGCCTGGCCCAGGTGCTCGGAGCTGCCCTCTGTGTGGTTGTCCAGCAGGTTTTTCATGATGGCGATGGTCTGCTCCACAAACTGAGTGTTCGTGTCGTTTATGGGAACCTGAACAGAGAGACAGAGAGAGTGAGGGGAAGAGTGGGGGGAAGGTAGGGAAGAAAGGGAGGGTGAGAGGGGAAGAGAGGGAGGGACAGTCAGGGAGAAAGGAAGAGAGAGAATGGAGAAGGGAGGGGGGGAGAGCGCGAGGGACCGAGTGAAAGAGAGAGTGAAGGAGAGAGGGAGGGAGAGAGTAAATAAAAATAATTAAATTCTGAATAAAAATTAATTCCGTGTTAAAAAAGACCATGTAAACACTTTAATTCCTACTGAAAATTATTATTCGGAATTAAACTTAATTCCAAAGTAAGTGGGTGGTTTATTCAGATTTTAAAGCCAAATTGATTTCTTCCTGGATCATGTAAACATTTTTTCGTGTTAAAAATAATTGCAGTCGTTCAGTGCATGCTCGTTGTGTCGCCCTTCTGACGATCCAGCTCCACCAGTCCTGGCTTCGGACTTTCATCCACGTCTCTTTGGATTTGTGAGCAGGATGTGGGAGTGGGCTGAGGTAGAACAGCCTCACACTCAGTTTGTCTTCTTCCTCCTTTCTCTGACACTCTTCCCTTCTCGTCCTCAGCAGACAGACGTAAAGCGTGATGGGAAAATTCTCCAGCTGCTGCACAATTATCATCGAAACCACAGCGGAAAAAGTTTGGATTATGTTTGTGCCCGTGGCGTAACCACAAACCGAGATGACAGAAAAGCCGGTAGCAGCTGAAGTGTGTGTTTTTTTCCCGTCGATGTAAATACGTTGGTGTCCCTGTCCAATCAGAACCCTTGTCATTTTGGTCTTGAAATGTTTGTATGAATCTGTTCTACATGACACTGGTGTTTTTATTTCACTATTTTGCTGCTAAGCCCCCACTACTGATAAACCAGCGCAGAGTGTGGGAAGGGGTCTCACCTTCAGCAGCCTCACTCCGAATTGGATCTTTTTTTGCCATGACACTCGAGGTCGGAATTCCAAATATGGAACTCCGCTCTGATTCGCCACTATAACTGCTAGCCTCGTGAGCCTCATTTGACTGGAGCTGAACAATATGAGCGACCTCACACTCCCTTTGTCCACTTGTTGAAATCCTATATGCCATATTAATTACCAATGCCTCTTCCAACCTCAAAGAGACCTAAGTTTTGAATTTTATTTGGAACTTTTGGAGCTCAAACTCACCGGTCCTTGAGTGTCGAAGAACTTTCCGATGCTGTTCCTGAGTTTATTGAAGAGCATTGGGTACAGAGCCGGACTCAGCTCCAGCCCCAGGAGGTCTTTGACACTGGTCCTGACGTGGAGTCCGACCCGATCGTGTCCGCACACCAACAGGGCCAAGAGTCGGTCCAGAAACCTGCTGACGGGACTCTCGCTGGAGGCGGACGAGGAGCAGGAAGAGCTGATGCCGATGGAGCCGTCGCACAGGCCCATCGAGATCATGGAGTGTTTGCGTTCGGACATGGGGCCCATCGGGGGGCTGTAGGTGGCGGGTCCTGGGGTGCTCCGCTGCTGCAGACACACTCCGCCCAGAGCACACAGGAACCCGGTCATGTTTATCCACTCCTGCTGCAAGAGGGACCAAACAAGGACGCTCAGATACAAGAAAGCACTGGTCAAAACTATGGCTCAAAAATCCAAAATATACATTTGTTTTTTTTCCTTGCATTGTTTTTTATTGATTTAAAAAGTGCATTGTGGAACGTTTCTGGTAGACGGTCCATCAAATGCTTTTCTCTGTGGAGATGCTATTGCTTTGTCTGGAATGTTTCACAGTATGGCAATAAACCTTTCCATCTTCTTCATGGAGAACAAACCAGACCAAGTTACAGGTCAGATCTGTGGAGAGGCGACCCCGCTCACAGTCAGAATGTCTATTTTACTAGGTATTTTTGAGCTATAAAATCATCTGTAACTAAATAAATGTAAAGTGGAGCCCACTTAATAAATTTGTTTTGAATTATTTTACTCTTTTTGTGTTCATTCATAGTTATATTAGAGCTTATTGTCTTCAAGGAGAGTCCACAACGTAAACAGTGTGAAAAGTGTCCAGTGTGTATGGATTTAATCAATCTAAAGAATAATATTTACCTGTCCATCATCCGCTTTGTTTTTGGGGAAGTTCAGGATCTGTTTGGTGACTTGGTCCCATTTGGCGTGAGTGTCTTCCCAGGCCTGGAACAGACACACACAGGAACTGTTCAGACATTGCAAATGCTAAAGGTAAAGACTAAGGACAAAGCACAGTTATTCAGATGTGAGGAAACAGCTAAAGTTGGTACCTCGATGTTTCCAGGAGTGGGGTGCTCTACTCTCCGTAGCAAAGCCATGACTCTCTTCTGTAACGTAGAGCGACCTGAGAAGAGGAAAAAGCATTTAAATAAATCTAAAATTACCTTTCTCAGTACATCAAAACTATTACTATTGAGACTTCTACAGAGAGGCTTTTAAAAGGGACACTATAACTTTTTTTGGTAGAAAGTCTGTCATGTCTCCATGGAAATAATATTGCTTTGTCTGGAATGTTCCACATTAAGACATATCGTATTTTTGTTGAATTCTCTCATCTGTTTTCATAAATTGCACTGGATTATAAGGTGCATTAAGTGAAACAAACAGACGACACTTGAGAGTGATCCTTAGCCCAGGATCCTTACATCCACGATCCTTTGGCAGATCATGGCGTAACTTGGTGTTGTCTCCCAGTCTTGGTGAATGTGTTTCATCATTGTGAGTGTAGGTGGATCATTTAAGTTTTTTTTATTTTTTTATTTCCTACGAGGAGGACTCAAATATACATTGAGTAATAATGTGTTTAATGCAGCTTTGTGCACATTTGTTTATGTTTTACAGAAACAAAACTTAAAACCACACAATTTACATAAACTATAAGCGTGAAAAAAGCAGCTCACTCCTTGTGCTGATGCAGTCAGCCTCTGTTGGACTAAAAGACACAACTCAGTGGAGGTGAGTAAGCACAACCAGAATTAATACATAAGGAGCCCCAGATTATAAGGCGCACATCGATTTTTGATCAAATTAAAGGATTTTAAGTGCGTCTTATAGTCCAAAAAATACAGCATAACTTTTCTATTTCTATAGAAACATGTAGGTAACATTACCAAGTCAAGTTACAGATTAGATTTGTAGTGAGGAAACTGTAAGAACGGATGTTTTCATTGTATTTTTGAGCAATAACAAAACCTTAAATGAATGCAAAGGAGATCAATTAAATGCCGTAGTGCTGGAAATTTCAGGTTAAGGGATAAAATCTCCATGGAGACCAAAAATGAGGTAAAAACAACTGCAGCTGCGTTGATTGTAAACTCTGACCTGTGCCCATCATGTTGCTGACGGAGGCGAGCTCGCTGAAGGTGGCGTAGTTTGGCAGGATGGTCTGGACGGGCACCTCGTCAGCAGCACTGCGGATGTCGGCCTCTTCACACAGGTGTCTGAAGCAGGACATGGCCACGAGCACCGCCTCAGTGTCTGGACTCCACAGAAACATGTAGAGACACACCTCCAGCTTAGTCTGAGCCTGTCTGCACATGGGGATGGCACTGCCCATCGTCGCACACTCCTGAAATCACACACATATCAGCAGATTCATTAGCAAAGTTGAATGGTTCTAACTCCTAGAGACAAACTGGGGAATTCAAGTGTGTTCTGAGGTTTTTACTTTTAAAAGATTTATCCATGTTGTAATGGTTCTCCCTCATCTTTAACGTATTTGTATTTTGAATGATTCATGCATGTTTTGAGTTATCGCTATCATCTGTAAGTTTGTTTAGTTTTATAGTAGATGGCAAATGTGAAGTCTGATCCAATGCCATACTTTTACTCAACTAAGAGTACTGTTACTCTGTAAAAAACATACATTACTGAAGTAAGAGTAAATACTGACTCTTCCCACTGTGAGTACATACATGACAAAAGCTTTATGCTGACAATATTCTATTATTCAGATATTTCTTTATTTAGATATGTGTCCATCCTTAGAAAATACCAGGTTATTTAGTGTTTTGAATAAGTTTTGAATAACTATCTGTAAATGTAAAAAATGTCTTAAACAGATGAAACTGGATTGATCCTCTGGTTTATGGTATAGTTTTGCTGTGGGGGTGGTGGACATTTGCACCTTGTTCTTGAGCAGAAACTTGTTCCTACAGATGAGGATCTCCCTGAGCCACTTGAGCACCTCGGTCCCGTTCACGATCTGCTGACCAATCAGCTTCCGGCAAATCATCGACAGCACCTGAGAACTGTAAGGAAACAAAGAAACCGTCAATGTGGAGTCAAGTCACTGCAACGCAGACAGAGTTCAATGTGCACCACGGATCTAAGAATCGCATGCGGGCTCTTCCGGCTCTTACTGACCCTGGCTCCCATTGACTTACATTGTAATATTGTGTGACCCCTCTCTCTCCAACTGTTGCTGTGAGCCTCGTCAATTTTGGACTTAAAATGTTTGTAACCCACTCTACATGAACCTGGTGGTTTTATTTCCCTATTTTATCCATTAAAAAATCATTCCTAATATGGAGCCTGGCTATAAATTCGGTTCTGTAAGCGCTAGGGATGGGCATTCGATTCAATGTTCTTAACGATCAATTTTCAATCAATTAAAGTTTTTTATATTAAAATTATCACCATTATTATTATTATTATTACTAATCTGCATAAATAAACTCAATTTTACAAAATATAAACATAACCACTATAGAGCCACATCAGCCCATTTGACATTATAATGTGTTTAATGCAGGTTTGACGCATTTGTTTGCATTTTATAGAAACTAAACTTAACACCACATGGCTCATTTGCATTCTATAAGCAACTATAAGCGCTGAAACAACAGCTCTCTCCCTGTGGACTGATGCGGTTCAGCTTCTTTCAGACTAAAGGACATGACTCAGTGGAATATGAGTGTTCTCTCTGTGACAGAGGGATGTTGATGATGCTGATGAGTCTGTTGGTGAGTCTGTTCTGTGTGTGTCGCGTTGGAGATGGTTCATGTTCACTTCACTCACTTTATTTCTGTTGGTCAGTTTATTTTGGCTACTGTTATAATGAAACGACTGAAAAGTGTTTGTCTTTTGGACGCATGTGCACTCAACATTATGTTGCAGTAACTGAGATACTGCGTATACACACACCAGGACGAAACTGGGACACTCAAAAAACCCGATCATACCCGGGACACTGATGTGCTGTAAACACACTCACTGAGTGGTACAGTGATCTTCAAGGAGGTGCGCCATAGTTGAAACGTGGGACTGTGAGGCCGCAACTCCAGTGTTTGTGTCAGATGCAGCCTCATCTCCTTACACTACGCACAGCAACCTACATTCGGTTTTTCAGTTAAAAATGAACCTGATCGATGAAATTCTTAATGATCAATTATCAATTAGTCTAATCATGCCCATCCCTAGTAACCGCTAACATTACAAGCTTCATTTGAGTGGAGCCAGACGCTGTGGGTGACATCACACTCTCTTAGTCTGCTTCTTTATACAGTCTGTGGTCTAACATGATGACTCAAGAGGACTACAGAAATCTAAACAAGAGCAAACCACTATCTCCCTTAATTTGTATCAAACATATGATTTATTTGTGTTTCCCTCGAAACATGGGATCTTTGTTATGCTACAATGTCAACAATGCATGGAGTTTTATTTTGAAATCTACTTAAGATGTGAGCTTAAACTCTGCACTCACCTGATGTCCCAAAAGGTCTCTATGGGGGATTCAGGGTTCCACAGCTCAATGGTCTCAGGCTGATGTAGCACCAACAAGGCCTGGACACAAAACACCTTATTAGACATTTGTTATGATTTATTTTCTTTCAAATTTAGAGGTGGGTGATACCAACTCAAGTAACATTTTAATATCGAAACTACTCAGAAAAATTCAACCACCATCCTTTAACTGCCACTTGAGAAACACTGTAGCAGACTTCTTCAAATCTAGAAGTGACAAAAGCTTCACAGACAATACTGAATGTTTTGAACTTGTGTTTCATCCCCTCATATGATTTAGTTTCTCTCATTTTGCATCTATCCTTTAAATAAAGCTAAAAATTTGGTATTTGTAGTTACATTAAATTCAAAAATAAAATGTTACGTCCTGACAGTTACTCTTGTTGGTAAATGGTCACATATTTATACAGCGCTTTTCCACCTTCAAAGTACTCAAAGCGCTTTACAACAAGAAACCACTCACCCCTCCACACACACATTCATTCACCAGTGTACGTAGACACTGGGAGCAAGGTGGGTTAAGTGTCTTGCACAAGGACACAACAAGGGAGAGCTAAAATCACACCTATAACATATACATCACTGGTTCTGACCACTCAACCAATGATGTTTATGTCAAGAGCAACGATTTGAACAGTCAACCTTCAGATCAGTGGACAAACGCTGTTACAAACTGAGCGACTGCCACCCCAGACATAAGTACTTGAGTAGTTTCCCTGAATACTTTTTTTACTAGTCATTTCTTGGACCTTATTTTGGTGCTTCTACTTGAGTAATATTATTCTGAAGTAACTGTAATGTGACTTGAGTACTCTATCCACAGCCTAAACGATATTAATAGAGATTGAACATACCGTCATTTCCGGACTATTGAGCGCACATGAATATAAGACACATCAACTAAATTTTAAAAGATAAAAAATGTGTACATATGTAGGCCGAGAAAGATTTTTACTATTAATTAAATATATCGGGACATGCTTTTTCTGAACAGTGCCTGTAATAGAACAGTAAAACGACAGAATTACAACAGGATTATCAGACTACGTCACTTGGCCGCTGTCCTGTCTTGTGTCAGGTCAGTGACTCGTAAGATTTCAGCAGATTTCAGACTCTCCCGGGGGAGGGGATAGGTGTATCAATCAGGTATGAGTGGATGTTCAGCTACTGAAGTTTGAGACATTTCTTCTCGTCATTTATGCACTCACCTGCATTTAATGTATACGGGTCATTTAAGACATATCCCACTCACTAATGTTCATTTAACATCATAAGTTGTTTTATCACACGGTAATAAACTGTTTTCGTGCACTGACAACATCACTGGCTAACTTCACATTAACCACAGAGACAGTGGCGCTTCCTGCACTTCTGCCGCTGTGTTCATAAACAAATAATCCGTCTATAAATTAGCTGCATTGTTGTTTAAGCTGCAGAGTTCAAACGTGTGAAAAAAGTAGCGTTTTATAGTCCGGGAATTACGGTAATGCAAGTATAGAGATAGTTCTGACCTCCATGGCCTCCTGGGACAGCTGTGTGGTGTTGGTAAGGGGCACGAGCTGCACCAGGCCTGTGATGAGCTCCGCCGTGCTGCTCTGCATCTCCGCCGTCTGCTTCACCGGATTCTGTGCAAAGAAAAGCACTTCTTTAGAAACCTCTAGACTTTGCTTAAAAACTGTGTACATCCAGAATTACAGGGACATGTAGAGAAATACAATAAATCGTGTAGTTTATTTTATGGATCTTAGAAATTAAAGGTTGTACAGAGGATTTTTTGGGGAGGGGAGGAAGTACAGCGACAGTCCATGTGCACACGTGACACCACCGTCCTCCTCCACAGCTCCCTGAGTAGAAACGCCTCCTCCCGCCTAATTAATCTAGAAATCACGCTTGTTTACAGCCAGTGCGCGTTCAGAATTACTGTTGAGGAGACCTGTCTAGAAGTAATTTAACGACCGATGCATCAATTTTTAGACCCTTTGTCTGCTTCACGGACTTTCTTTTGCGGCGAACTGGTCGTGGATTCTCGTCCGCCATCGCAACAAATTTTGTGCGAAATGCGAGGAAGCTACAGTTTGAAAAAGCCTACAAGAACCGCTGCATAAACCACGTAATCCCTGCGCGCTGGCAAGTAGGTTACACTAGGGAGTTTGATTGACAACCTAACAGCCAACAGAAAATGAGGTAGCCTTTTTTTCTATTGGCTGATGTTTATCTGGCCTCACTACATCCACAGTTGATAGATTTTCATTCTTTCTTTTTTTTTTTGTCATCATAATTACAAGGCTGCTGCGTCTCTGTAATGGTATTTTACACTTTCATTGACAATTTGAAACTTAAAAAAAAAATCCTCTATACAACCTTTAACTACAACTACTAATTTTTTACGAAGTGTCTGTGCATGTGTATGTGTATGATCTGTGTGTGTGTGTGTGTGTATAACAAAGATAAATGAGTAGGTCTTCTTTCCTGCGCTCATAAAATAATGATACGTTGCAGAATGTACACAGGGCTATAGGATGCTGTGTTGTAATCAGAAACCCTGAAATGCCGCCCCCTGCTGGAGACTCACGTGCAGCAGCAGTTTGGGGTCTGCGTGGATGAGTTTGACCAGCGCGAGGAGGAGGCACTTGTAGCTGCGCGTGTCCAGGTCCGTCGCCTTCTCTTTAAACTTCAGGCTCGTCGTCATCTTCCCTTTGAACGTCAGACTCTGCGGAAAACACATGAAAAACAAGTTTGAGCAATAAGATAAAACAATGAAACTACAATGATAAAGGACTCATACTGTGCTTTTTTCTGACTGCTCCTTCATTGAAAACATACATGGAGCTGTGTTTTTTTTTCATTCACACATGTTTAACACAGAAATCAACATGTGTCAATACAGGAAGTGCTTCCTGTTTTTCGGCACCGATATTTCTTCTAAACTTCCACAGTCTGTGTGTGTGTCCGTGTGTCATTCCCAGTTTGTCCTCAGTGCTCAGTGTGTCTTTTTAAGCAGAACAGTGAGTTAAAAGAAGCTACAGAGGTGGCTATAATTTTCCATGAACAAATTGTACTAGATCTGTTTTTAAAAGATTTTTAATTAACCTGGTTTAGAGCGGGTTTAGAGCCGATTTAGACCTGGTTTAGACTTGCTTTTAGTCCTGGTTTATTCCTGGTTTAGTCCTGCTATTAGACCTGGTTTAGTCCTGTTATAGACCTGGTTTAGTCCTGGTTTAGTCCTGGTTTAGTCCTGGTTTAGTCCTGGTTTAGTCCTGGTTTAGACTTACTTTTAGTCCTGGTTTATTCCTGGTTTAGTCCTGGTTTATTCCTGGTTTAGTCCTGTTATAACCTGGTTTAGTCCTGGTTTAGTCCTGTTATAGACCTGGTTTAGACTTGTTTTTAGTCCTGGTTTATTCCTGGTTTAGACTTACTTTTAGTCCTGGTTTATTCCTGGTTTAGTCCTGGTTTATTCCTGGTTTAGTCCTGGTTAATCCTGGTTTACTCTTGCTATTAGACCTGGTTTAGTCTTGCTATTAGACCTGGTTTAGTCCTGTTATAGACCTGGTTTAGTCCTGGTTTAGTCCTGTTATAACCTGGTTTAGACTTGCTTTTAGTCCTGGTTTATTCCTGGTTTAGTCCTGGTTAATCCTGGTTTAGTCTTGCTATTAGACCTGGTTTAGTCCTGGTTTAGTCCTGGTTTAGTCCTGGTTTAGTCCTGGTTTAGTCCTGGGTTAGACCTCCCTCTGACCTGGATTAGACCTAGGGTAGTCCTGTTATAGACCTGGTTTAGTCTTGCTATTAGACCTGGTTTAGACCTGGTTTAGACCTGGTTTAGACCTGGTTTAGACCTGGTTTAGTCCCGGTTTAGTCCCAGTTTAGACCCAGTTTAGACCCAGTTTAGACCCAGTTTAGTCCCAGTTTAGACCCAGTTTAGACCCAGTTTAGACCCAGTTTAGACCCAGTTTAGACCCAGTTTAGTCCCAGTTTAGTCCCAGTTTAGTCCCAGTTTAGTCCCAGTTTAGTCCCAGTTTAGTCCCAGTTTAGACCCAGTTTAGACCCAGTTTAGACCCAGTTTAGACCCAGTTTAGACCCAGTTCAGTCCTGTTATAGACTTGGTTTAGTGATGTTATAGACCTGCTTTAGATCTAGTTTAGTCCTGTTGAAGACCTGGATTAGACCTAGTCACTACTTAAACCTGAGCGTCTGCAAAAATGAGAAAAACTGTAGGCTTAGTTTTAGGCAGTGGTGGAAGAAATACTTATAATAGTTTTGTTACTTAAGTAAAATTACAGATACAAGAGCAAAAAAAAAAAAACTTAAGCAAAAGTATCACATGAAAAATCTACTCAAATGAAAGTATTAAAGTACTGTTTAAAAATGTACTTAAGAGCAAAAGATTTTGAGATTAAATAAAGCTTCAGTTGCAGTGATTTTGATAAAGATTTGTGATGAATTTGTTAAGAAAGAGCCCCCCCCCTTAGGCTCTTCAGCAGGTCTCAAACTATAACGAAAAAAAAAAAACTTAACTGTCCTGTTCAAAAATGTAGTGGAGTAGAAAGTACAGCTACCTGCTCTCAAATGTAGTGGACTAAAAGTTAAAAAGTAAGCATTTTAAAATCTACTTAAGTACAAAAAAAAAAAAAAAATGTAGGTATCTGTACTTTACATAAGTACATTACCACTTTGACTATGACTTTGTTCCCCACAGGGTTGAGTGTGGGGTGTCTTACCGGTGTCATCCTGATGGGTGGGTGGTTGACCAGCCCCTGCATCACTTTGTTGAGTGTGTCTGCGAACATGAAGCGCAGCTCTCCAGAGTAACAGTACACTGTGTCGATCTTGGGCCACCAGTCCAGATGAGACTGTCCAGAGAGGAGGGATATAAGTGTTAGACATCTAAAGAAATACACTTTTACCTGACTTGTGCCATCTAAAGCCCTATTCACACGGGATTAGTTTAACCTCAGGATGTCTGTAAAATTTAAAAGAGTAAAAAATAATAAGTAATAAAAAATTAATAAAAGTTTTTTTTTTTGTACAGTCGCATGAGATAAGACCTGTCAGTAAACTGTCAGTAATCTGTTTTTACACTTTATTCTGGAAATGTTTGGACTCATAAACACACCGAAACAAGCTAAGAACCTTTGAATTCATCATGTCGCCAGCGTTGCTTTTATTTTCAGTTTGTTTTTAGCAGAATGCTCCTGCACTGTAGCGTCAGACACCGTGTTTATAACCACACTAAAGAGATCAGCGATCACAATGACATCCATCAGATTTCTCATGAAGTGGCCGCAGTCTGTCTCTCTTTTAATCTGTTTATGCTGTACTGTACAGCCCCTCCATCCAAACTTTACAAACTTTGCACCGAAAACTCCAAACTTCTCCATCGAAGCTTCATGCTGCTGGTCCTCAGTTGCAACGACAACGGGGTTGTATGTCCAGGTCATGCCTTTACCGCAGTTTGATTTATGTTTTTTACTTTTTTAATTGTAGAAAAATATAATAAGTGGATCAGAGTATAGTCCATGGTGAGTAAACATTGTTGGTTTGGTGTGTATTTGAGACATTTTCAATCACTATTAGGTTCAATGCGCAGACAAAAAACTTGAGCGACAGACATGAGGGTTAGACTCACACGAGGAGCTCTCAGTTTGCAGAAAGAGGTCAATTTTTTACTGACATTTTTACACATGGACGATTCGAACGGGACTAAAAACACAGATGCTGTCCGCAATCATTACAATTTACCTGAGGACCCTGGGAAAATACGTATCCCATGCAGATACCCGGGCTTTAAATACTTGAAAAACACAACTAGTGTATTTAAAACTGTCTACAGCGGTCTCAAATTATTCGTCACTTACCATCACCACCAATTATTCACCGCAATTAGTTTTATGAGCTTTTCACAACTTTCAAGAGGCCAGAGCGAACAACAACACCTAGTTTGTGGATGATAAAAAACCTTAAAAACTAGATTCAGTCTCATTTTGACCCTTTTATGACATATATGTACTGGGGTATGATTCCACTTTTAAAACCAAGGAACAGCACCTTTAAGTTTAGATAAATGGACTTACATTGGTGATTATTCTGTGCAGAGAGTTGACCAGGACAAAGTGAAACGTGGAGGGAGACGAGGAGGCTAAACAGACCTGGAAAAAAGGAACCCAAGAATATGTAAATGTAAAGAAAATGAAAATATATGATAAGATAAAATACACACAAATAAGCAGTTTGTGATTGACAAATTGAAAACCTGAAACTATTTGGCAGATGTCCTGGAAACGTCAGAATAAATAGTCTTTATCGAGTCTCGCAGTGGTACCTTGAACTGCTGATTGTTGTGAGGGTTGATGCGGAAACAGGAGACAAAGCAGTCCATCATCAGCTCCACGTCTGCGTTCTGACTTCCCGTCCCCCTCCAGAACGGTTTGGCCGGGTTAAACAGCAAAGCCTGATGGGAAAAAAAGAAAACATCGTAAAATAAAAGGCAAATACAGGCAATTTTTAGACTTCAGAAGGGCTCAATAACAAGAGATTGTTTGAGGGCTAAACCGAGACTAAAGATGTGTCCAAAGGATCCATATTACACAAATTTCAAGTGTTTTGTTTCATGCACACGCATTTAATACAGAGACCCTGCGTATTTAATTGTAGCTGTAACTTGAAAACTACCATTACGATTATGATATTTTGAGCCTTGGGGATACAGACAGACTAATAAACCAGGATTACTCAAACATGTGTGAATGAAACAAAACACAACATTATAGCATGGCTTAAAGCTCACAAGGGTCAATTTTATGTACCGTATTTTCTGGACTATAGGGTGCACTCTTAAGCCTCCAACTCCATCAAAAAACGCCCTATACATGAATCCACCCGAGTGTCCCAGCACGATTTCAGTAAACTAAAAAGCCGCACCACCCGCAGTGCACACAAACACACACGGAGCAGACAGAGACCGCGCAGCGAAAAACACCCACAGCCACACTCGAGTTGGAACGAACCGAAAAAGCGAGTGCATGTGCCACTACTAGACACAACTGAACAACTGAGTCACTGTGAACACGCCGACAATCCAGCGGTCCCAGACAGCACCCTCCCTACACGCCACAACGTCCCAAACATCTAACTATTGAGTTTCTTTAAAGTCCGATGTGGTTTATTTTTTACATAGACCATTTAATGACAGTGCACCTTATAATCCAGAGCGCCCTATAGTGCGCGAAATACGGTAATACAGGACCTTGAAACAACACATAACATCAAAATTGGGATTAAAGTACTAAAGCACTAAACTTGGACTACACCAACTAGACTAGACCTTGGGTGTTTCTTAATTCCCAGGATCCTTCCTCCAAAAACCACTTTGTAGCACTCCTCCAGAATCAACCAATTTATAGACTAAAATGGTATATCGACTGAACCAATATCTTGGAACCAATAACAAACCTATAAAATTTTTCAACTTTGAGACAGCAATATCTTATGTGTGCATCTCTAAGTAAAATATAGTGTCAAAACTCCCCAAACTGGCCCCACCTTGAGGTCTATGACGATGGACTGCACCAGGAGGAAGATGGTGGAATGGTCTTCCCAGTTGATGTAGGTGGAGGCTTTGCACAGTTTGACGCAGGCCACGGCGGCGCTCTCCGTCAGCTGTTTGTTCCCTCCGCCCAAAGCTTTACGCAGGTTCTCCAAAAATAATTTCTGCAAAAAGATTTTTTTTTTAATCGGAGTAAGAGATACAGGCATGGAAGGATGAGAAAAAACATACTTTAGATTTTAAATCAGGTCTGATCTAGGACAAGAATTTTAAATGAAAAAATACAAAATATTTAGGAATAAAAATCTTATGAGTTAGACCGACAACAATGATCACAATGTGGGGTCTTTTTATGCTCTTCTGCACTAAACCTGGGCTTAATCATATCTAAAGCAGGACTAAAGCAGGACTACACCAGGACTGATCCAGGACCTTGTTGGCCTTGCTGTCCTGCACCATGTCTTTGTAGGCCGTGTGTGTGATTTTGGGGCAGAGGACCTGGACTAAAGCTGGACTAAAGCAGGACTAAAGCAAGACCAAAGCAGGACCAATCTAGGACCAATCTAGGACCAATCCAGGACCAATCCAGGACCAATCCAGGACCAATCCAGGACCAACTTGGCCTTGCTGTCCTCCACCATGTCATTGAAGGTGGTGTGTGATTTCAGGGGAAAGCGACCAGAACTAAAGCAGGAAAAAACTAGGACTAAACCAGACCTTGTTGGCCTTGCTGTCCTCCACTGTGTCTTTGGAGATGGTGTGTGTGATTTCGGGACAGAGGACCAGGAGGATGATCTGAAGGGGCCAGACTGCAGCTTTCCTTTTGGCGCTTTCTGCAAAACTGTCGACCAGATCAAACAACTTCTCTGCAGCTTCTGAACAAAGAGAAGAAGGACAATTGTCAGTTTAAAGATTAAAAATTTGTCAATGAAAATGCTTGTTTCTATTTTCTATTAGGCTTAGTCAGAAGTCTTGAAAATCAGATACGAACTGATACTGAAACTAGTATCAAAATTACAGTAGATACTAAACTGAGTAGATATCGATACTATAAGAAGTCACATTCACAGGACAGAAATGAACCTTTCCTGGACAGCTTCAGAATGATCTGGAGCTGTATCAGAACAAGTACTAGTACACACCCATGGACCACTATGGAACCTACCTGGACCACTGAGGGATTCACACATATACCTTATTTTTCATGGTTTGGGTGTTTGCTGCGACTTATATATTAAAATGTTCACAGACAGTCTCGAGAGGCTCTAGTCTTGTGTGTCTTGTGTGCCTCTGTCCTGTCTGTATCATGTCAGTTGATTGCACCATTACTTCTGTACCACTGAAAATTGAAAACAAACTTATTAAGATGATTGAGCAAACTGAACCCAAACACCCCCAAAAAGAAAATCATATTTTGCAGATTACAAACTGCAAGTAGCGAAATCTGCAGCTGAAAACGATAATCGAGCAGCAGAAAGAAAGTTTGGAGTGAGAGAGAAACTTGTGACACCGGGAGGATGCACCATGAAACTTTCCTGTAGTAACTGGATGGATGGACAAAGTCTGGACTTCAGTGACACTGAAACCATCCTGTCGGGATTCAGAAAGACCCGAACAATTCTAACTGGAACTGATGCTGAGTCTGACGACAGCGACACAGAAGAGGAAGTGGCGCTCTGTTTACCTCCAGAGGTTGTGGAGTTGCTCAGAAGTGACACCGAGGATGAAGACTTGAATGGATTTAGTGATTTGGAGTGAGATGGAGAGTTTGGTAAACTTGTTCTGTTCTGTTGTTTATGTTATAGTTTATCTGAAGAACTGTTCATATGTGACGTTAACAGTCTGTTGTTCTCTCTTCTGTTGTTATTACAACAACTTGACTTTACACAGGAAATGTCAGTTCCTAGTCTCTGATTTTATAAAATAAATTTCCCCGAAAAAAGCGTGACTTATAGTCCAGTGCGACTTGTATATGTTTTTTTCTTCTTGATTACGCATTTTTTGGTTGGTGCGACTTATAGTTCCGAAAATACGGTAAGTGTAATGTCAGACTATGGAACATCCCATAATGTATAAAGCGTATTGCCTAAACTAAACTAACCAGGTATAAACATGGACTAAACTATTAATAGTTTTTAGACAAACCAGGTCAGAACATGTGACTAAAAAAATTGAATTCGATATCTGTAAGAAAATTCTCATACCTGCCATATCGGCCTGAGGTCTCTGGTAGAGCATGGTAAACTCATCGGGATAATTCTCCACCCAGTTCCAAAACGCCTACAAGAAAACCGTTTCGTTTAACACAGAGAGACAGAACAAAAGCAGGTTCAAACCAGAAGGACTTCAACCAGGTCTACAACCAGGTCTGCAATCATAAACTCCAACCTTTTCTAAACTGTTGATGACTGCGAGTTGGGCAGGTTTCTTTAGGGCTCGAAATTTCAGGACGGTTTCTGAAATAGGGTAAAAGATTGTTTTAAAAATATGATAACATGTACATATATACTGTGTGTGTTTTTATGATTCTCCTGTACCTTGCAGCAGCCTCTTGAGTTTGGAGCAGTCCACGTTGATGTACTGCATGAGTTCAATGTCGTGGACGTCGACATTGTCCTCTGAACACACAGTCAGCTCCTGAAGCCTAATGACACAACAGGACAATTCTATGTGTAAATATATATTTTCTGTATTATTATTTATTTCATTCATAAAGTATAAAAAGACAAACAGTGCCATTATGTCAAACAAACAAGAAATCAATGAAAAGGAGCAGAAAGATGAGAACACATGAACAGTGAGACACAAAAGACACCCCGACTGCTGTATGCACTTGACCACAGCGAGTGAAGTATGAACTGCAGAGGATGTCACAGTCTGACCTGGTGGAGATGCGACTGAAGACGGCGTTGAAGTTGTTGCAGCTCAGAGAGAAGAGCACAGCGGAGGCGGAGGCCCTGAGCTCGGCCGCGTGCTGCTGGCCCTCTCTGAACGTGTAGATGAAGTGACAGATCTCAGGCAACAACTGCTTCACCAACATCGTCTCATCCAAACGCAGACAGTCCTTCGATTGCTGAGGACACAACATGCATGAGGTCATTCTTCACACAAATCTGAGTCCCCAAAGATTCTCCCAGAGATTCTTAGAAAGATGTCCAAAGTGGATTGTGTGAATTATAATTAAGGGACGGCTTGTTAATTACTTCTGTAAAGTACTTTATAATTATTATATTTTTATTATAAGACCATAGCTTCTCACTTAGATGACGGATGTGGTTTGGAACCACTTGTGTCGAATATTTGACTGAATTAGAGCAAAAACTCAGTAAAACCAGCAGGAACTTAACTGTAAAAACTGGTGGTGAATAGAGTGAACAATTCAAATCAGTGTATTTAGAACAGTTTAGAATGAGTCACCAGATCTTCACACATGCTTACATACTCAGGAGACACTAATATTTAAGATGGGCATTATCAAGGTAGATTTACAGTCAAAAGTACTGCTTAAGGAAAAATGGGTCAATTCACTTGGAAGCCTGAGGGCCACATTTGGCCCCTGGGCCATAGTTTTTTCTAATGTTTTGACTCAATCAAGTTTGACTAGCAGCTAGGTAACAATTTCGGTTTTAGCACAGGTATCATTTTGATTGTGGTGGAATTTACAAAGAGGTTAAAACAACCAAATCATTGTTTCAGATACCTGCCCTGAGACAGACAGACAGAAGTGTGGCTGCAATTCTGTGACTTTGGCCACCGACCAGCACACATGAACACATTCTTACACATGAACACTGTACTCCTGTAGTGGGGATCAAACTGAAATGCCAGCTACTGCTCAAACAGGTCTAAATCAAAAAGATTCAAGACTTTGACTGAAGTTAAGAAACCTGGACTAAAGAGAGACATAATAAAAACAGCAGTATTGTAAATGTTGATGCCTGTAAACAGGGACATTTACAAAAGTGAGTTATTCTCGAGAGCCCTAGAATATTAAACCTACTCAGTGAGCAACAGAAATGAAAACGTGGCCTTCCACTTTCTCCAGACTGAAGACAGTGTAGTGAGTGGAGGAGCTCAGGTAGCCTCCCACCAGTGAACGGTGAGGAAACGTCTGCAAATGTAATCCAGCCTGTTCACACTGAACTGCTGCATGATACATGAGATAAGTGCTTTTGCAGGGACCGCGCAAAAACTCAGGCAAAATCACCATAACTCTACGAAGGCAGGATTCAGCCCCTCTCCAGTTTAAAGAGAAGTGCTGCTCTAAACACGGACTCACCCCAGTGAAAGCAGGACTAAACCAGAACTAAACCAGAACTAATCCAGGTCTAAACACGGACTGACTCCAGTAAATGCAAGACTAACCCAGAACTAAACCAGATCTAAACATGGACCCACCCCAGTAAAAGCAGGACTAAAATAGAACTAAAGCAGAAGTAAACCAGAACTAAACCAAGTCTAAAACATGTACTCGCCCCAGTGAAAACAGGACTAAACCAGAACTAAACCAGGTCTAAACATGGACTCACCCCAGCCAGACACTTCTCCAGTGTGTCCAGGATGATGAGCTGAGAGAGGTACAGGTTCTTCTCCGATGCTTCTCCAAATATTCGCTAAAAACAAAAACAAGACACAGAAAGTAAGTATTTCTGACGCAGTTTAATTTACTACCATTTATTGCTTGCTTACTACTTTAAAGCTGTTGATTTTTTTTAAGTATAAACCTGATTAATACTTAAAAAGATATTGCACTTCTTTGTGAGCCCCTCAGTCAGAATGCAGGTTTTCACGGTAGGTCTGTCACAATCATTCCTATATGGACTTCTATTTCAATGTATGAAAGCTCGAACAATATAGTTTGGGTTCAATATTTTAGTGTGTACACTTTTGGCAGTACTGGTGAGGTGTTTGTTGTAATACAAAGGTTCAACATCCGTGGATCATAAGTTTGGAAATTTCTTGTCAAAACTGTGAATCTCCCCTAGACTAATACAGGTCCCTCCTCTCCATCTGAAATCATCACATCATCATTTTCTAGAACATGAACCCAAGCTATTGATATTTTGCAGTGACCTCGCACTGGGGATGTTCTACATGCATCTCTATGGTGAATTGTTCAGCAGTTACCATGGAGAAACAACGCACACATTTTCAGGAGTCTGAGCAGTACGTGGTTCATGGTCCTGGTTAGGTGTTTTGGTGTCAGATAAGGCATAATTATATAACGTAATATGTATAGAAAAAAAATAATAACATTAAAGTAATAGTAGTCATTTATTTATGGTCAGACTGTGTGAAATTAAATCTTAGGCTACGTTCAGACTGCAGGGTTTAATGCTCAATTCAAATTTTTTGTTGTGAAATCCGATGTTTTTTCGAGGTCATTCACATTTCCAATTAAATGTGATTTGTATGTGACTCCAGTGTGAACATTAATCACCCCAAAAGTGTCCCACGTGAGCACTGGAGACACGACGACGTCAACTGCAGCGAGCGTGCTCTGTGTTTACTGAAGTTGTCTAAACATGGACGCAGCATTGAGCACCTGGAGATTTTAAAGTTCCTCTCGTACCGGAGCCAGAACATGAACAACTTACTTGTTGTAAGGAGGAGATTGAGAAGGAGGACGACGAGGTTTTTGGCTGTGGCGTTTTGTGAGGCAGTCTGCTGAAAGGAACGTGTGGATGTAGATTTTAAGTTCTTTTATTAGTTTATAAAGCTCTTAATGGTCTTAGTCCTATTTATTTATCTGATCTGCTTTTATCATATGAGCCCTCTCGGACTCTCAGGTCTTCAGGTAGTCTTCTTTTAACTGTCCCAAGAGTTCAAACTAAAACTCACGGTGAGGCATCATTCAGCTTTTATGGCCCCCGTTTGTGGAACAGTCGACCTGAGGATCTGAGGTCCACTGCGAGTGTTCATATTTTTAAAAGTAAGCTCAAAACCTATCTTTTTAATTTAGCTTTTAATTGAAACTTTTATCTGTCTTAACTTAAATTATTATTATTATTATTATTATTATATTTATTTATTCTAAATTAAATTATCATTACTGTTTTACTTTGTCTCCATTTGATTTTAGCTCTCCATTTTGATTTTTATAATAACCTTTAGGAGTTTTATGTTTTTGTTTTTATGTTTATGTTTAAATGGTTGTATATATGGATGAAACAAAGGGATGGGGTGGGGGGTTGCTCTTGATTTTAATTATTGTATTGTAATTTTTCTGTTGCATGTGAAGCACTTTGTGCTACATTTTAAATGTATGAAAAGTGCTATACAAATAAAGTTTGATTGATTGATTGATTGATTGATGTGGAGACGTAGCCAAGAGTGGTGGGATAGTGATGTGCTTCGCTTCAGTGACACGGAGTTCAGTAATAATTTTCATATGACGAGAAGAATGTTTGTGTACATTTGTTGCTTGTTGATAACGTGTAGGTGGATGAATGTGCTTTGACCATTCAGACTGAAGTTGCATGTCAAAAGATCAGATATGTATCGGTTTCAGGAGCACATATCCAAGTGTCCTGGGTCGCATTTGAAAAAAATCGGATCTGTGTGGTTCAGACTGTCATTAAAAGATCAGATACAGGTCACATAGGGGCCAAAAAATCAGATTTGGGTCACTTGAGGCTGCAGTCTGAACGTAGCCTTAGATTAAAGGTGCACTGTGTAACTTTTCAGGTGGAGGCTCCGTCAAATACTTTTCTCCATGGAGATGTTATTGCTTTGTCTGGAATGTTTCACAGTATGACATTAAACCTTTCTATCTTCATGGAGACCAAACTACACCAAGTTCCAGGTCAGATCTGTGTAGAGGCGACCCCGCACACAGTCAGAATCCCTGTTTTTCTATGCATCTTTGACATTAAACAACCTGTAATTTAATAAATATAAGGAAGAGCTGTTTAATGCCATATTGGCCACGTTTACATGATGTTTTTAATTCCAAATTTATTGTTCTGAATTAAATAGTTTGGAATTAAAATGTTCTCCTTTGAGTTTACATGGAAAACTCGTTAAATCCTTTTTATTTAATTCTGCTCAGCGTCTGGGGGTGGGGAAGGTTCTGACTGGACAGAGACACGAACGTTTTTACGTCGACCGGAAGAAAACACGCACTTCAGCTGCAACAGGCGTTTTTGTCATCTCAGTTTGTGGTTACGCCACGGACACAAACATGATTCAGACTTTTTCCGCTCTGGCAGAAAAGCTACACAATGCACCTTTAAAGTCGAACAAAACCTCAGACAAAGCTGTGTCTACAGTTAGCATCACCCCCAGAGAATGTTGATGATGTCAGCTGCAAAGTCTCACTGTTTCCCTCGTGTCTCACCATGTTGTTGACATTCTTGAGGATGTTGGTGAGGCCGCTGATCACCAGGGAGAACTTGTACTTGGAGATGTTGATCAGACACTCTTTGTTGTGCTCCGTGCTGACTTTAGTGTGAGTGTTCTGGTGTCCCACTTTGATAGGAAGCTGGAAAGAGACACATAAAAAATTAGATAAACTTACAAATATATTAGGGGCAGGAAGAGATACAATTTCCACAAGACGAGACGAGACGTGAGATTGGCTACACAAGAATAAGATAAGACGAGATTTCGACATTGTTTAGAACAAATTGTACAATCCAGCTCCCAATTTTGGGCTCCCCATTTTTGATTTACTTCATTTAATATTTCTGCTTTCATCACAACACTGCTTTTTGGGACTACAGCTTCTCAAAAAATGTAACTCACCAGTACTTAACTCTATTTTTTATCCAATCCAAATGTAAAAACATGGGGAAAAAATCTCACGAGATCATTTTCAGCATGTGTGTAGAATCTCATGGCAATTTTGTCTTGCGAAATCTTGTGGCACGAGATCTTGTCCCGTCCCTACATTATATGCGTGAGATTTGACTAGGCCTGTCATTGGAGATGAATCGATACCAATACTGGTTCAAATATCGGTGTTGATCCAGGAACATGTGGAGTATCAGGTGTCGGTTTCATGTTATCGATTCAGGGCCTGTTCACACGAGAATACTTGCAGGTAAAAATGAAAAAATATTTTATCAGAAGTGTCTTTTGTTTAGACGGTGACGGTGTTTTTGGGGATTAAAAACGCAAAAGTCTGAAACCACCCTCCAGAGTGAAAAAGTTGAATACGGTTCTCTGTAGTGTTTCCGTCTACACTGCCCAAGACGCAAAACTCTGGTCAGATCTGCTCATGTCGTGTACGCGTTTACCTCGCATACATCACCACCTTGCGTCACCACCTAGCCTCCTGGCATGCATACCCAATCCAATTCCAGACACTTCTGCGACACAGTATGCACGCAGATTTCCTCCCGAAAATGTTCGTCTAAACCTGGACTAAAAAGTGAAGACGCAATGCCACTTTTGCGTCTTCTCTTCAGACTGTCATCATTAGGGCTGGGTATCATTAAGAAGTTGCCGATACGATACATACCGCGATACATAGGCCACGATACAATACATATCTCGATACAGTGAGCTTTTGATTCAGTACGATATATTTCAAATCGATTCGATATGGTTCAATAAAAAATAAAGTCTAAATCCAGGCTGTGACACTAAAAGTCTTTGTTAAACCACTTCTTGTGCAAAGTTCATGAGAAACGCAAACATTTTAATCATCAAAAAATGAAAATGTCAAATGTGTTGCATATACGAGTTTCCTTTCTCTAAACAAGCAACAAAACTGTGGCACTGAAACAAAATTATTTAATTAAATATACCAAAAAATACTCTACTACTACTACTACTACTACTACTACTACTAGGGATGGGCATTCGATGAAATTTTCTTAATCGATCATCGGAAGAATTAACGATCGATTATCGATTAATCATTAATGTTTTTATATTAAAATGATCATCATTATTATTACTATCTGCACTACTAATCTGCAGAAATAAATTCAACTTTACGACATATAAACCGTAACCACTCTAGAGCCACATCAGCCCGTTTGACATTATAATGTGTTTAATTCAGTTTTGCGCAACTCTCACAGAAACAAAACTTAAAACCGCATCGCTAATTTGCATAAACTCAGCGAAGATAAAAACACAGCTCTTGTGTCGCTGATGTGGTTCAACTTCTGTCAGATTAAAAGACATGACTCAGTGGAATATAGGTTAGTGTGACCAGATTTGCGTTTGTCAAAACCAGGACACCGTACGGGGGGTGGGGAGGTGGGGACTCGTCATCGACATTGCGCGACTCTCACCTGGTAAAACTTTTTCCCACTGGACACCAAAACATATGTTCCTGCTTTATACACTGTGCACATGGACTCACACTTGTCCCGAACGCAACGGAAAGCGTGGAATTTCTTGTACAAATCATCGTTAAATACGCATTTGTGCTTCGGTACGTTGCAGACTGTTTGTGTCTGCTCGCTCCTTCTGATGCAGAGACACATGTACAGACCCCCTTTTGGTCACGCTACACACAACAACCTATATTTGGTTTGTCGATTAAAATGAACGTAATCGATGAAATTCTTAATGATCAATTATCGATTTATCGATTAATCATGCCCATCCCTAACTACTACTACAGCAGACCATGATATCGATACTGTATCATCATATTAAATGATACAATATCGATATTTCAATATTTTTGCACACCCCTAGTCATATAAACGTAGCCTCAGTTGACATCCTGGCTTGGACTCTTGACTGACGGAAGCTCAAGACGTCTCATGATGTTTGAACTTTAATTTGTGCAAAGTTGTTCAGTTACTTGCAGGACACACAACAGTTACACAACACACTCAGATCAATTTTGCAATAAGCTAACTGTATTTTGAGAGAAAAACATGACATTTTCAATCAACACTTAAAGACATAGATAAGTTATTAATATCTGAACGGAAAAATCCCTAAGTCACGATAATAAATTACGATATATCGCTACAGAGAGATGGTGATGAACATTGAAACTAGTTTATGTCACCGATCCAAAAACAATAATACAAGAGAATCCCAGTGAACCATTTGTAAACAGTATCATTAATTAAGAGGCCTGAGCTGCAGCATAGAAATGGCAGAATGAAGCAATAATTAGCCACAGAAGTTACATTTTTAACCCTCTACAGCTCAAATCGTATTGTATCACAAATACCCTAAATCTACCGACTTTTATATCGAAATTATACACACATTCCGAATCCCAAAATATACAGGTTCAGTTTTCATATATTGAATGATAAGTATATATATATATATATATATTGTATTATTATTTATTTGAGCAAGGTAAAACAAAATCAGCAACAAAAACAAAACAAAACCAAGGATATCGTCATGGTATGAACCTCACAGTATGATATTTATTGTGATATCTTGGGGAGGCTCATTATGTAACAATATCCAAATCTCTCAGTACGATATTTTCACGACATACATCTCGATATTTTTTGCGATATTTTGTAGAGGCAAACAAAACTGTGAATATGCTATTTTTTCCTCTTACAATGCCTTGACAAGACTTAATCCAAAGAACTAAGACTTAAAAGTGTTAGAGCTGTTATTTCTATTATCTGTTACAATCTACACTGAAATGGAGCAAAGGATCATGGTCTATCTAGTTCCCTCTGTCTTTTTTTTAGCTATTGCTGCACCATAACTCTTTGTTGAAGCAAAGAGACTTGTGATTCGATATATTGGGATGAATCCGTGTATCATTCGTTCATTTGTTTTTCAATATAAAACCAAAAATTTTAAAACGAAAAAACAACAATTTTCTTCATTATTTGTCTCCAAAACCAAAATGAAAAAAAAGGATAACGATTAGTTTTTTCAGTTTTTGATTTTGTGTTTAAATGAAAAATAGAAAAAACGGATAACGACTTCCATGACTGCGATGCCGAACAGTTGCACCGCGTACGGACTGAACCAGGACTGATCCCAGAGCGGGACTGAGACCAGAATGGGACCAGAGCAGGACTGAGACCGAGATCAGGTCTGGTCCCAGTCTGGTCTCAGTCCCGCTCTGGTCCCGGTCTGGTCCCGGTCTGGTCCCGGTCTGGTCCCGGTCTGGTTCCGGTCTGGTCCCGGTCTGGTCCCGGTCTGGTTCCGGTCTCAGTCCCGCTCTGGTCCCGGACTTGGATCAGTCCTGGGTCAGTCCGTATGCGGTGCAACTGTCCGGCATCGCAATCACAGAAGTCATGTCACGGTCGTTTTTTTTTATCATTTTTCATTTAAACACAAAATCGAAAACTGAAAAAAAGAATCATTATCTGTTTTTTTCATTTAGGTTTTGGAGGCAAATAATGAAGAAAATTGTTGTTTTTTCGTTTTTTAATTTTTGGTTTTATATTGAAAAACAAATGAACGAATCATACACGGATTGTGATGGTCCACAATATTATTTTGAGAACTTTGACGATACGATATCACAATACTTCCGTTATTGTTACACCCCTAGTTTGTACAGCTCTAATCTACAAAGTTACCACTTTTAAACAGAATAAAACAGGAGATTTTGTTGTTTGTGGAGGAAGCAGACTGTAAATGGACACAAATAACTCGCTAAATGCGGCGTTCCAAATAGGAAGTCTGTATGCGGGCTCTTCCGGCTCTTACTGACTCCCATTGGAATATTGTGGCCCCTCTCTGCAGCTCCCTCGTCATCTTGGTCTTAAAATGTTCGTATTAACCCGCTCTACGTGATCTTGGTGTTTTTATTTCTCTATTTTGTCCATTTCTCGTATAGGGCCTGGCTCCAAATTCACTCCTGTAACTGTAAACATCACGAGCTTCTTTTGACTGGAGCTGAACGCTGCGGTTGACGTCACACTCCCTTAGTCCACTTCTTTACACGGCCTATGGGAGGAAATGACGGCTCTTGAAAAATTGCAGCCTTAGTCGTTTGCCAGTTGCATTTAAGTTTCAATTGCGATTAAATCGTTGCAGCACTAATATTTTTAATCAATAATAACGCTGCAGTCAACAGGAAATTTCTGAGGATCTGTCCCTTTATGTAGCACAGGTCAAAACTGAGACATAAATATTGGAAAAACTTTGGATTTGCGTTGGAAGAAGGCAAAACATTATACAAAATACCAACTCAACGTAAAACTTTGGGGGGCAGGAGTGCTACTTGGATATTAAAAAATTGTGCAGAATTGTCCTTTCGGTGCTCTTCAGAGTAGGGACCAGTCTCAAATACAAAGTAGAAAAAGCTGAGGCACTCAAAAAGTACAAAATAATGAAAAGCCTTTAATACCACATGAAAGATAAAGTTTAAATCAAGCCAACACGCTTCGGCTCGTCGTCCTTCTTCAGGGCAAACTTGAGAAGCCTATCACAGTGCACATTTAAAGTCATAGGTGTAGGTCACATGTTCCCAGTGGACTGGCCCACAGTCCCGTGGTGCATGATGGGACATGTAGGCCGAACAGATTTTAGTTACGAGCTATTTAAGACAAGATATAAGTAGTACAATTCCCAACAACCAGTACATAGAAAGACACATAGTATAAAAATATATATAGTGCAAAAATTCAAAAGTGTTACAGGTACAACATGAATAATTTGTATAATATATTAGAGGACTAGTCTTATACAGTTTCATGGAGACAAAGATGTAAAACAGGAATTGATTCCACCACATGTGGCAAGGCCAAGGCCCATGGGCCACATCCACAAGGGGTTAAAAGGTATCATTTATTATTATGTTGTGACTTTGTGCCGCTACTACATCTCCCACAATGCACCGCAGTTGTTTCGCATGAAGTGACTGCATCTCGCCGCTAGAGGCGCCAAAAAAATCATCAAATTTCCCCAAAAATGTCCAAGAAAAGAAAAATTGATGCAGAAGTACGGCTATTTTGTGAATGTTACTGAAGGAGTAATGTGAATGTTTTAACTTAAACTTTTAAATCAAATCCAATCCACTTATTTCTACAGCACATTTCATAAACAAAACAGATAAAAACATGTCCAATAGAAATATAAAGTAAAGCTCTACTTAACTCTACTAGTCCTCATTAAGACAATAAAACTAGTCAAATCAAATAAGAGCAAGAATATAATAATAAAAAGGTAAAAAACATATAAAAAAACAAATGAATAAATATGAAATGAAAAATCAAATACAGACTTTTACAGTTTTGTAACAGACTGTATAATATTACAGTTACAGTTTCAGTCTTAACTTTACAACCAGCCCTTTGATGACAAACATGAACCAAATGTGGCCCTTGGTGAAAATGAGTTTGACACCCTGGATTACACATTTAAAGCTTGTGGTTTTAAAGGAAGGGGGAGAAATTTAACTCTCCACTGAGTCCTGGGAACTGGGGAGGCTGGAGAGCAGATCCAGTAGGACTCTGTGTAGTAGTTTTTTCAGTCTATCTCCTTTCTTATTGTTTCTTTAATATGTTCAATTGCTCAGATTTTCAGGCTTTTACAGCTGCCATGGTTGTGCTTCTCTGTAATGCACGGCCATAGGATACAGGCGGTTATAAGTCCTTATAGCCTGTTTGTGCTCACTCTGTTTTTCAGTTTGCGTTTTGTTCGGCCTATGTAAAAACAACCACATGGGCATTCGAGTCTCTGTAACACATAAGTGGTGTTACAGTTAATGAATGTCCTGATATCAAAACTTTGACCTGATATTAGGGCTGGGCGATATGGATCAAAAAATATATCTCGATATATTTTGCTATATCTCGATATACGATATATATCTCGATATCTGTACAGGAAAAAATAACCCCCTAAAACGGAAAACTGCAAAAACAAATATGCCAAATTCCACAAGGTCCTTTTTTTAAAAATTAAAGTGTAAGAGGTAGGCAGTTCATATAGGAACATTTAAGATTACAAAAACCCCTAATTACATAAATAATAATTTAACTGTCAAATAAAAGAAATAAAACATATTTCCTTTGTTTCATTCATAAATAAAACAACTCAACTCAAGCCCATCTTTGCATAAACTCTGTTATCCAGACCATAATCATAACCGTGAGCTCCTTCAGCAGAAGAAGCTCAGGATGTTCCTTATTTTAACAGATCCATGTTCCAGCAGTAAGGAGCTCTGAGGTTTCCCACAATCCACTGCAGATCAAACCCAACGATTCCAAACACTTTTGTACAAGTGACACTGCAACAGATTATTTAATTAAAATCTTCTGCATAAATAGAATTTACATTACTAAACTTTACAAGATATATAGCATAACGACTCAAGAGCCACATCAGCCCGTTTGAGATTATAGTGTTATCATTTTATTTTATGTTATTTTTTTTTTTTCATTTTTTGCAGCTTTGCGCAGACTTGTTTATGTTTTACAGAAACGAAACTTAAAAAGCGCATGGCTAATTTGCATAAACAGCGCACTCCATGTGCTGTTCATGCGGTTCAACTTCTTTTGGACTAAAGGACATGACTCGGTGGAATGTGAGGATGTGCTGCTGGTGGTTTTGTCTGTAAATGGTGGAAAGGTTTCGTGGCGCTAGAAGCTTTTCACTGGCAGCAACTTTCGGCGTTCACGGCGATAGTGACGAGTGAATGAGACACGAGGGAACAAAATCAGGGAGGCGAGGGCGCGCGGGCGACAGAGAAGACAAACAAGCAAAGCGGCGAAATCAAAATTGAATATAAGCATTATATCGATATATACGATATGTCAGAATTCATATCGAGTTTTAAAAAAAATCTCGATATATTAAAAATATCGAGATATCGCCCACCCCTACCTGATATTATGTCCGTGAACAAGTTAGTCCGTTGTACGTGTTCACATTAGGTACAGTTACCACACCTGTAGCAGCCTTAGTGTCCAGCCATGTGGTTTGTTTCAGTGGAGGGAGATCGCTGTTCACCAGTTTATTACAGAGCGTGGGGACTTTTCTAAAGCTATTAAGGCTTTTAATTATTTTGTACTTTTTGAGTGCCTCGGTTTTTTCAACTTTTGTATTTACCAACTCAATATATCCACCCAAATCAAGACTAATACAGGACAAACGAGGGATGTCAAAAGAATCAAAAATCAGTTACTAACTGATACTAAAACTAGTACTGAATGTAGATAGATACTAGATAGTTTTAAGCCAGTGTCAACACTAAAAAGTCACATCCACAGGACAGAAATGAACCTTTTCTGAGAAGTTTTAGAATGATGTTGAGCTGTATTAGAACAAGTATAAGAGCACACAAACTAGGGATGTTAAAAGTATTGAATTGATACAAAAACTAGTATCAAAACTTGATACAGAAACAAAACAAGTATAAGAGCACATAGACTATTATACACCCATGGACCACCAAAAGAAAGTACAACAAAAAGAAAGTACTACAGTTTATGTTGAAAATCACATTCTATAGGCGAGTTTCAGCTGACGTCATTGTTATTAAAAGCCCTTGTTGCATGCTGGGAAATATTTTGGTCGGAGGCAAGAAACACGATAGCGGTCAAACACAGTGCGTAACCTCGCGTATTTCTCCCCGATAATGGTAAATTCCTGCTGCATTATCGGACGCACAAATAGAAGCACGGAAGAAGGAAAATGTCTTTTTCGTATTCCGCTAACGGTGAATTAAACGGCTTTCAAACATCCGCAGAGCAAACGTAGAAGTTCCTAACAAACCGTGGACTCCAACAAGTTCAACAACACATCGAGACTCTTGGAGGTTTTCATCTTTTCTGCTGTGAATGGCCCAGGAGTTTCCACCAAGTCATTGTGGATATCGACGAAATGAATATTTGTCCAGGTAGTTGGCGATTCTGACCAGAAATTTGGTTTGGTCCACCTTTTGTCGGGGTTGAAAAGGGTGATTTGTCGTCCATCGATGCTTATGACCAATTTCTGGTCAAATGGTCTTGGGTCCTCTGCCGTTAGAGTGGATAAATAACCGGGATCAATACCCTTTACGTGCTTTCTCGCTCCGTCCGTCATATTGAATTAGTGTTTCTTGCCGCCGACCAAAATAATTCCCAGCATGCAACGCACGCTTTTGTCAGCAATGAAACCTCACCTATTGTCTAAATAAAGAGTGTTTTTTTATTAACATCATGGTATCAGAATTGGTATTGAGTATCAAGTTTATTCCTTAGTATCGAAAATAAATTTTAGTATCATGACAAAACACTATCTCTACTAAAGGTGCATTGTGTAACTTTTCCAGCGGAGGGTTGGTCAAATGGTTTTCTCCATGGAGATGTTGTTGCTTTGTCTGGAATGTTTCACAGTATGGCATTAAACCATTCTATCTTCACCAAACCAGACCACATTACAGGTCAGATCTGTGGAGAGGCGACCCCAATCCCAGTCAGAATACCTGTTTTTTCTAGGGATTTTTGAGCAATAAAACCAGCTGTAATAGAATACATGTAAAGCACAGCTGTTTAAAGTCACACGGTGGAACATTCCAGGCAGTGCAATGACGTATCCATAGAAACAAGCAGGGACGGGACGCCAAATCAAAACGTTTGCGATTGCTGAATGGAGTTTGCCGAAAATCGAGGTTAAAACTATTGCAAAGTACTCAGCGTGGACTTTTGTATTTCCTAATTTGAATAAGAGACCGCAGCAGATTTCTGGGAGAGGAAGTGCGTGGACGTTCTTCTGGAAAACTGTGGGAGTGAAGGAGTCCTGTCACAGCGTCACATGAACCAAACAACAGTCGGGTCTATGTCCGAGCCTGTGTCACTGGGGCCTTTGTGCGAGTCACTTTCCACTATACCACACACAAGGAAACAGGAAAAACAATACTACACACTGGGGCTAGAGGCTTTCGTACTCCTTTTTTTCAATTAATCATTCAAAAATTTATATTAATCGGCCGATGGTTTGATTTAGACTGGGTTTTCTATGGAACAACAGCAGCGAGAAGTTAGGAAGTGCGTTAGTTAGCTGAAAAGTTGAAGGTATTTATATGTAAAAAGGCGGATTAAATTCATGATTCACACATTTAATCTGTCTTTATTTAAAATCACTGTTTCCTAGTACTTTTTTTTTTTTTTGCATAAATTGATGTTTTGCATGAATTCTAGACACAGGTGTAGTCTTAGAAGTGCAGTTTGGGTCAGATACAGAGATACGGAATAATTTTGAGAGCTTTTGTCATGCCGTTTTTTTAGTCGACCAAAAGATGGGCAGCACGTGTGTTCATAGTCGACCAAGAATTTCAATAAAACAGTTGACTTTAAAATCTTTAGTGGTGAGAAAACAACAAAAATGCATCAAACATCAGGTCTGATACTGACCCAGGCCTAAACCAGATCTAAAAAAGGACGAAAATCAGGACTGACCCAGGACTAAAATCAGGTCTGACACAGGTCTAAACCAGCACTAAATCAGGAACTACACCAGATCTAAACCAGGACAAACCTAGGTCTCAGTCCAGGTCTAAAAGCACCTCAGATAAACCACTACAGAACGAAAGACCTCACAAAAGTTGTCGTGAACTTGAACAAAAACAAGTTTAAACCAGGAGATTAAACCACAACTAACCAAGAACTAAACCAGGACTAAACCAAGAACTAAACCAGGTCTAAACCTGTACAAAATCAGGACTAAACCAGGACTACACCAGGTCTCAGTTAGGATTAAACCAGGTCTAAAAGCACCTCAGCTAAACCACTACAAAACAAAAGACCTCACAAAAGTTGCAGTACACTTGGACAAAAACAAGTCCAAACCAGGAGATTAAATCAGGCCTAAACCAAGACTAAACAAAAACTAAACCCACTTATGTTCTGTAACTTTTATTTATCCTTCAAAATCACTAGTGAACAGTAGTGAACATCATTAGGAGACGTTTTAGGCCAACACAGCCTGTCAAGAGGCTTATTACATCCAAATAAAGGCCCAACTAAGACATCGACTGAATCAATATCATGGAACCGATACCCGATCCAGCAATTTTGCAGTATCAGTATCAAAAAAGTACTGGGAAACAATGTATTTATATGAAGACAGACTGTGAATCATGAGTTCAATCTGACTTTTTACAAATACCGAAACACACCACATCTTCAGTGAACTCGCTCCCTCACTTCTCCTTTCTGCTGTTTTCTCATAGGAATCTAAATAAAACCTAAATAACATGATTAGCTGACAAATGACTGACTTACAGAACTCACAGCCCACAGCACAGTTCTCAAAAAGAATTATTCTAGCAGCACTTTAGGAAACCAGGTATAGCCTCAAAAATCCACTTTCGGTTTTAATTGCTATATTCGACATCATTCACATTTTTCTCATACGGTGCCTGTTTAATGGACTTAGCGAAACAATAATCAGGAAGTGGCTCTAGTTTCTAATGCTGCTTTCTTGTAACAGTAATAATCGGCTCAGAGCCACTAAACCATGCGAAATCCCCCTTTAACTCCACACACACGGTTAAGACGACGTAATGACTTTTAAATGACAACTCCGGAATCTGTCACTTTATGTAGCCCAGGTCAGAACTGAAACTAAAAGAAGTAAATATTGAAAAATGTTGGATTTTGCTTCGGAAACTGCAAAAAAAAAGGCAAAGCTTTACACATAATGCCAACTCAACGTACTTGGCCAAATCATGACTAAAACAGGACGAACTAGGGATGTTAAAAGTATAAAAAATCGGTTACGAATTGATACAAAAACTAGTATCGAAAATAGTTACAGAAACAGAACAAGTATAAGAGCACATAGACTAGTATACGCCCATGGACCACTCCACGTCCTGGACCACTGAGGGATTATACACATATAAGGCCACAAAAAGAAAGTACTATGATTTAATGTTGAAAATCACGTTTTTTATTAATATCATGGTATCAGAATGGGTATTGAGTATAAAGTTTATTCCTTAGTATCGGAAATGAATTTTAGTATCATGACAACACGATGTCTGATTAACAAAAACACAGGCAACATTACTGTCAAATGAATGTGATAAATAAATACAATATATACTTGATCTAAGCCAGTACTAAACCAGGTCTAAACCAGGTCTAAAAGCACCTCAGATAAATCACTGCAGAACGAAAGGAAGTGGTAAACTTGGACTAAAACAGATCTAAAACCAGAAAACTAAACCAGGACTAAACCAGGACTACAAAATATACTAGAAAACATTACACTGTGATTACTTGTAATAAATAAATACAATATATACTAGATCTAAGCCAGTACTAAATCAGGTCTTCCCCAGGTCTAAACCAGGTCAAAAAGAGGACTAAAGCAGGTCAAACCTAGGTCTCACTCAGAATTAAACCACATCTAAAAGCACCTCAGGTAAACCACTGCACAACAAAAGACCTCAGTAAAAAGTTGTAAAAGCTGCAGTAAAATTGGACAAAAACAGGTCTAATCCAGGAGACTAAACCAGGAGATTAAACCAGAACTAACCTAGGTGTAACTCAGGATTAAATTAGGTCTAAAAGCACCTCAAATAAACCACTGTAAAACAAAAGACCTCACAAAAGTTGCAATAAAACTGGACAAAAACAGGTCTAACCCAGGAGACTAAACCAGGACTAAATCGGGACTAAACCAGAACTGAGCCAGGTCTGAACCAGAACTAAACCAGGTCTAAACCAAAACTAAACCAGGACTAAACCAGAACTAAACAAGGACTAACCTAGGTCCAACCTCGGATTATACCAGGTTTAAAGCACCTCAGAATCACTGTAGAACCACTGTAGAATGAAAGACCTCACAAAAGTTGCAGTAAAATAAACCAAAAAAACAGGTCTAAACTAAGACTGAACAAGGCCTAAACAAGGACTAAACCAGGACTAAACAAGGACTAAACAAGGCCTAAACCAGGTCTATAATACATACTAGATAACATTACATTGTGATTACTTAATGGAGTTAGCAGCAGAGAAATTGCATAGTTTTCTTGAATTATCAAGTATGGCAACTTCTAATAATATTATAAACTAAAATGTAAGTTCGTTTTGGGCACCTTTTAAGGCATTTGGTCATTTAATACAGCAACATAACGATGCTAACCCAGATCTTGTTGTGAACGGATCGGGCACTGGTCTCATCCTATTTGTTTACATTAATGAGAATAGGCCTTAGCTTGAGTTAGCCGCTTAGCTGACATGATTCACAACATGACGTGCAAATGACACACTTTTGCACCACTTCATAACGATTAAAGATGTTGTTTTTTTTTAGACCAAGCTCCATGTGTTATTCCTGGTGAAGTCAGTCAGGACAAAGCCAATGCTATACAGATGTGGGCTAGTCGGGCTAATCCGCGCTGTAGATACGGGACACGGGGGGAAGATGCAAGCGACATTTAAGGGCAAAGAAGTAGGAAAAATGTACAATCAGAGGTAATATTGTGTGAATTTATTTGTCAGTAAACGAGCATTGGATGTAGCGTTAGCTTTCCTGCTAGGGGCCCGGAGTCCAGTGCAGCTTGCTACACACCCGGGACCAAAAATCCAAGGCGTTTCGTCCGGGTGGGCATGGTTTACAGGGAAACGTCCGCGATTCTTAGGATATTGTAGCTTATTTTAGCTCGTTTTCACAATAAATCCAAGCAGTGGCAGTGAGATCGGTTATCGTTAAGGTTTGAGATTGACACAGGAAGAGATCGATTGCCTTGACTGTGATTATGATTAAGATTTGGCGAGTGTTTTTGTGGATTTTGCCCAGAAGTGGTGACTGTAGCGGTAGATTTGGCTCATTTTCTACTCTTAACTACTTGTAAGATCGTGCAACAAAACGAATCTACCCGCTGTCCTTTGTCTAACGCGAAATAATTACATTTAGATGCGATCGTTTAAGCGTTTAACAACAGAAAGAGTGACAGGAGACGAGATCCACGGCTAAACCCCGCCTCGGAGCGAAACGCCTAGACTTTAGCGAGTCCCAGGCAGCTTTGCTTTGCTACACCCATCACTGAATCATATTAGGCTCCATACCTGCTCATCAAATCTGGAGATCACGGCCTGCACCCACTCCACGGGCTTGTGAGCCGCCATAGCGCCGCCGAGTGAAGGGGGCGAGCGAGCGAAGCGGCCGCGACTCGCACACGGCTCACTCCTGCATCCAAACGCGTCCAAAAACCACGGGGGAGAAACGGAGGGACGAGGATTTTTCCCTTTCTGCAGGATTCACCATGCCACCGCCATGACACACCACCGGAAGTCTTGTTCACACACACAAACTGATGGGGAGAGCGTGCGTGAGGCGTGCGTGCCCGATCCGCGACGCGACGCAAACGTGCTTCTTCTTCTTGGCGCAGGGGTCAAAGAGAGACGAGAGGGACCGATGTGAGATGCTGCCCTCCCATGTCTGTTGTTCACCACTAAAAACACAATTTAAGAAGACTTTTTAATCATGTAGTTTTTTTATTTTTATTGCATGTGCTCTTTGTGTAGGCTGCAGTTCATCCAAAACTTTATTTATACAGCACATTTTACAAACAAAGCAGTTTATAAAGTGCTGCACAGAGATCATACGAATTATTTTATTTTTCAGTCATTTTTATTTTTGTCTGAGTAAATTACATTACAAACAAAGGAGTAGGTTGAAGTCTAAAAAAACTTATTGTGTCCTACCCCAATTGTTTTACCTTAACAAGTGGTTGACACATGCATACATGCATACATACATACATACATACATACATACATACATACATACATACATACATACATACAAACATACATACATACAAACATACATACTGTCCATACATACATTCATACATACATACATACATACATACATACTGTACATACATACATACATACTGTACATACATACACACAAACATACATACATACATACATACATACATACATACATACATACATACATACATACATACATACATACAAACATACAAACATACATACTGTCCATACATACATACATACATACATACATACATACATACATACATGTACATACATACATACATACTGTACATACATACACACAAACATACATACATACATACATACATACACATACTGTACATACAGACATACATACACACATAAATACACATACATACATAAATATATACACATACATACATACATAGACCCACACAGACACACATGCATACATACATACATACACTCACACTACATACATATACCCATACATACATACATACATAGATACATACATACACACTACATACATATATGCATACATACATACGCACACATATATACATAAATACACACATACATACACACACACACGCACACACACTACATACATATACCCATACATACACACATACATATGCATAAACACATTTACATACATGCACAAATATATTTTCATTTGTGGTTGTACAAACTTATAATAATGATAAAGAAGGCACAAAAGTTTATCATTTATGATCGTACAAAATAAACACTAATGAGAATGAAATGAAGACATAATTTGTTGTCATAAAATTAAGACAACAAAAAGGTAAACTGCTCAAATTTGGTCCTATCAGTCCTGAAACAATAAAACCAGTAAATAAAAATCATAAAACCATAAAAATAATAAAATAGCAGTAAATACTTACAACTTACATGGTGTTAAAAAAACAGAGATAAAAGTGTGTTTTAAGACGAGACTTAAAACTCTTCACTGTGCCGTAAAAAGTTGCATTCATGAATAATACGTGATGATTATAGGTCTAGAGTTTTCTTTTCTTTTCAGATTGTATTGGGAAACTACTCTATTCTTGTAAAGGTTTGTGTTGTCACATGTTGTCATATGTTCCTCAGAAAATACATGATTACCCAAGTTTTAAAAGTGAAAGTGAAAGTTTATGACATATGAGTTTATTTTGCTCCACTTGGAATGCTCCGAATTATGGCATTACACATACAGTAAATATATTTTTTGGGTGACAAGATTTTCAAAATTCTAAACTGGGACACACTGGGATTGGGATGTTTGGTGTAAATAAAATAGTGAAAAGAGTGTGCAACATTGTGTATTCTTGTTCCACTCATGATTTGAGGAACTTCTGTCGCTGCTTTTTTTTTTTTAATTTATTTTTTTTAATTAATTTTTTTTTGCTTTTATGATCATTTGTAAAACGGTTTTCTGTATTTTGCCAAAACAAATGACAATTTATGCTCCTCTTTACTGTGGGCAGAAATTGTGATAGTCCTGGTTTAGACTTATGTAGCAGAGGGGCGAGGCTAGTTAGTTTAGTCTTGGTTTAGATCAAACTGGTCAAAAATAGAGACATCTGGGATATTTCTTGTATAAAACTGGGAAAAATCACTAGTTTTGTATAAATCTGCTGGGACAGGGGAGACAGGGCTCAAACCTGGGACTGTCCCAGGTAAACAACAACATCTGGTCACCCTAGTATATTTATTATTCTTTATTTCAGACTCAAATATTATTTGGTCCATAGTTTAAAAGAAAAACTGGATACAAAAACATACAAACCACTCAAATCCCCAAACCCAAATATGTCTAGTTTAGGGTGACCAGACATCCCTGTTTCCCCGGGACAGTCCCAGTTTTGAGCCCTGTGTCCCTTGTCTCAGCAGATTTATTAAACTCTTGACTTTGAACTTCAAATGAACTGTTTGAAATTTGAGTGTGTTGGTTTTCTGTACTTTTGTGTGATTGTTGTTGTACTTTTCTGTGTCCTGTAGATTAGGGCTTCTTAACCTTTTCAATCTTGGGGCCCGACTTTTTCTGAACAAAGTAACCTGGGGCCTTATCTATATTAAATGCATCATATTGTACTGATTGTGGGGCCCTCGAGGAGGTGGTCCAGGCCCTACTTTGGGCCCCGGCCCCATGTTTACGAATCACGCAGAATCACTGGCTCTAATCTTTACATATTTACATTTTTAATGTTCATCAATATGCACTGTCCCTTTACAAGTAAATAGATAAGAAATAAGAAATAAGAGAAACATTTCTGTGGAGACAGCAGTGGTGTAGTTTTAACTTGAAATTATTACAGATATCAATTTCCTTTATGTAGTGAGGGGTCCCAGGTTGTTTTTTTATGTTTATTTTTTTGATTTTGTATGTTTTCATTTATTTTATTTTAAATCTAAGAGTATGTTTTGTAACTTTAAAATTAATAAAGTGTGTTTATGGGTCCATCACCTTCTTGTTTCTATGGAGATGTCATTGCTCTGCCTGGAATGTTCCACAGTGTGACTCTAAACAGCTCTGCTTTACATTTATTCTATTACAGATGGTTTTATAACTCCAAAATACCTAGAAAAACAGACATTGTGACTGTAAGCAGGTCGCCTCTCCACAGATCTGATCTGTAACTTGGTCTGGTTTGGTCTCCATGATGATAGAGAGATTTAATGCCATACTGTGAAACATTTCAGACAAAGCAATAACATCTCAAGCATTTGAAAAGTTACGCAATGCAACTTCAAACCCACTTTTTTTCATCTTGGTGAAGAATTGCCGTAAGCATTGACGTCAGAATCCTTGTAAAAGTAGGTTATTCTGCACACACGGCACTTGAAACAGATGCTGATATAAAAGTTTCGTTAGAATCTAAAAGGCAAACGGTCCAAAGCTGTATATTAGAGCGGAAGAGGCTTTTATTCTGTGCAGGTTTGACAGCTGGACACATCGGCCAGAGGGTTTGGGTTAGTGTTTTGTGAAGCAATTTATATCCATAACAGATTAAAGTTCCTTCTGTGCTTTAACGGGGTCAGCTCCAACATTAAAGCTCCAATATTACACAAAATCGACTCTTGTGAGCTTTGAGTCGTGTTCAAATGTTGTTACTTTCATTTCATTTCATTCACACATGTTTGAGTAATTTTTTATTATTAGTCTGTTTACATGTCCAAAGCTCAGAATGCTCAGTTCCTCCTTGAAATGTCAAATAGTGTTAGTCAGAGGTGAGGAGTTGCAAGTCATGACATGGGCTTGAGTCACTATTTTTAGGACTTGGGGACTTGACTTGATAAAATAGACAAAAACTTTGGACTCGACTTGGACTTGAAGGTCATTGACTTGGGACTTGACCTGGACTTGAGAAGACTTGAAGCTTAGACTAGTTGACAAATGAACTGTTATTAAACGCTCTTCGATCTTAACTCTTTCTGTTCTGACTGTAATAATTTGCACTCTGGTCAAGACATTTAAAAAGGAAAAAATTGCATTTCTACAAGTCTTAGATAAATACTCATATAAATATACCATGACTTTAAGTACAATTTAGTTTAAAAATCATATAAATAGCAAAAATCTAACCTACATTTGCTATTTTGGTTTGAATAAATGAAATGATTTGAAGCTCAAAGCAGACGACTTGGACTTGACTTGGACTTGAAGGTCAGTGACTTGGGACTTGACCTGGACTTGAGAAGACTTGAAGCTTAGACTAGTTGACAAATAAACTGTTATTAAACACTCTTAAATCTGAACTCTTTCTGTTCTGACTGTAATAATTTGCCCTCTGGTCAAGACATTTAAAAAGGAAAAATGAGCATTTGTACAAGTCTTAGATAAATACTCATATAAATATACCATGACTTTTTAAGTACAATTAGTTTAAAAATCATATAAACTGCAAAAATCTAAGCTGCTTTGGTTTAAAGACTTGAAATGACTTGAAGCTCAAAGCAGACGACTTGGACTTGACTTGGACTTGAAGGTCAGTGACTTGGGACTTGACCTGGACTTGAGAAGACTTGAAGCTTAGACTAGTTGACAAATGAACTGTTATTAAACACTCTTAAATCTGAACTTAATAATTTGCACTCTGGTCAAGACATTTAAAAAGGAAAAATGAGCATTTCTACAAGTCTTAGATAAATACTCCATAAATACTACATATACCATGACTGTTTAAGTTTTGTAAGTTTTGTCCTAAATCCAAAATTCACCTTTATGCTGATGATACAGTAATTTATTCTTCAGGTAATGATATTGTCCAAATTCAAAGAAAACTACAGTCAGATTTTACTCTGATTCAAAAATGGTTCACCAGTAACAAACATTTCCTTAAAATGAAGAAATCATATCATATGCTATTTAATTACAAAAATAGTGCTGATAGCAACAACTATGTAATTAACTTTATTGATGGAACCCCAATGGTAAAAGTTGACCAATTTAAATATCTTGGTCTTGTTTTAGACTCACAATTAAATTTGAACTTACACATAGATTCAATTACAAAGAAAGTTTCTAATCAGCTGAGGATACTGTACTTAAACATTAACTGTTTCACTTTATCTGTCAGAAAAAGAATTGCCTCACAATTACTTCTACCAATACTCGACTACGCAGACATAATTTACCAGAACACCTCAGCATCTAACCTTCGAATGTGAGATGTCATTTATAACAGTATATGTAGGTTTGTATTAAGACGTCCCTATAGAACGCAGCACTGTCAGATGTTTTCATCACTCAACTGGCTCTCTGTTACATCCAGAAGACACTTACACTTTCTGCAACTTGTGTTTAAATGTTATTACTCAAAGTTCCCACCCTATTTAAAAGAGTTTCTGATTCCATTTAGATCAACATATCATTTACGTCACACTGAACAATTATTTTTTAATGTTCTTATAATAAAAAAAGAAATTGGCCGAAGAGCATTTAACTTCAAAGCTCCAAATGAACGGAACAACTTACCCTCCTCAATAAGATCAATTATATCAATCCACCAGTTTAAGGCGTCAGTCTTCAGACACTTACAAACACCTTGCTCCTGTTTTCGATAAAAATACATTTTTGTTCTATGTACTTTCTGTTGCACATAGAGATGCTTTTTTTTTTTCACTCATTTACAAATATAAGTGTGGTGATGATAAAATCACATAGATGTGTGTATATCTTAGGATCCTGGACTGTATAGTATGAATGTTGTCTGTGTGTTGTGTGAATGTTGTCTTTATCTGTCTTTTGTTTGTTTTCTCTTCTGTAAATCCTGCTTTTGTTAATGCATTAGGACCCCCTCGCAAACGAGATGCTACATCTCAAGGGGCTTCCCTTATAAATAAATAAATAAAATAAGTACAATTTAGTTTAAAAATCATATAAACTGCAAAAGTCTAAGCTGCTTTGGTTTAAAGACTTGAAATGACTTGAAGCTCAAAGCAGACAACTTGGACTTGACTTGGACTTGCCTGTATTTGACTTGGGACTTGAATCGGACTTGAGGTCAGAGACTTGAGAGTTGCAAAACAATGACTCGGTCGAACCTGGTGTTAGTTTTATCTACCTCAGACAAGTCAAACTCAGGCCCGGGGACCAAATTTGGCCCACGATATAATTATATTTGGCCCACGAGATCATATCAAATCTGTATTAGAGCTGCCCACTGACTACAGATAGACTATAGAGATATTGTTTATTTTAAATTGTGTATTCTATATTCTGCTTGTTCTGGATTCAATGTTTAAGCAAAACTATTATTAAACATTTATTTGAATAAGAAAAAAGGTTTAACATTATATATCTGTTGTTGAAATTTTCCAATAAATATTTAGTTTGGCCCACAACTTAGTCCCAGTTTTTAATTTTGGCCTCTGTGAATTTGAGTTTGACACCCCTGATCTACCTTTTACCTTTTGTTCAGTAGAGATTAGTGATTCCACAGGCTGAAACAATCCAAATCAGGAGTCTCCAGCCTTTTTCCTCCTGTGAGCTACTTTTACAAAACGAAAATACGTAAGAGCTACTCATTTTAGCAATTGCCAGAAACTGAGTAAATATGAGAACCATAGGAAGTCTAATGCTGGTTGGGTGTACACTGTGAGATATTTCTGATCATTTCACTCAGCCCCAGCTCAAACTGTACGACCATATCACAGGGTTTCAAAGTTCACAGCTCACGATTCATGTTCTCACACTGTACAAACTACTTCAACAGTGTGAAATCCTCACGAGAGGCGACTGGATTTCAGGACAGGTTTGATATTCTTGTGACCTACAGTTGCCGGTCAGGAGCTGGTCGTGAGGTATTAATCATGTTCTCGTTGCCCCATGTTTACTACACAAAGCACGACACATGATTAAGCCAAAACTCAGCTCGATTATTCAGCTCAGTATGTATAATTCAGAAATCCTTTGGTGAGATACTTGGAAGGGGGTGGAGCTAAAGTTTGGAGACGCCTGATCCAAATGATTCAAGTCATCTAAACGATATCATCTTTTAAATCACTTTTTAAAACAATTTTTTTTCGGTTGGCCTTCCTTTAGCTGTTTTTTAGCTTTACCTTTTTTATTCTTATTTATTCTGTTTTATTAACTTATTTATTATAATTAATAGAGCTGGGTATCATTAAGAAGTTGCCGATACGATACATACCTCGATACACAGGCCACAATACGATATATATCTCAATACAGTGCACTTTCGATTCGATATGATATATTTCAAAAAGATTCAATACGGTTCAATAAAAAATAAAGTCTAAATCATGGCTGTGATACTAAAAGTCTGTTAAACTACTTCTTATTCAAAGTTCATATGAAACACAAACATTTTAATCCTCAAAACATGAAAAACTGTAGCTGTCATAAAATAATTTAGTAAAATACACCCAAAAATACTCTTGGTGATATATCGATACATCAGGCCACAATATCAATACTGTATCATCACATTCAGCAGTACGATATATTGATATTTTTGCACACCCCTAATCATTTATTGAATTGATTGCTTAGTTGTCTGTTTTTGTTTGCTTTCTAGATGCTGTTTTTATTCTTTTTTGCTTCTTGTACAGGACTTTGTAAACCTCGTTTTTAAAAGTGCTTTATAAATAAATGTAGGAGCTATTTGCTTATTTTATTTATTCTAAAATTAGTTTACTATTAGAATTTCAATGAGTTTAGTTCATTTGCACAATATGTTTCTGCTATGTTAATATTATGTTTATTAATTTATTTAGTTTAATTTGGTACTATTTACCTTGAGCACCTTTTCTGTTTTTGGTTTAATCTGTGGGTCATCTAGAGGATAAAAGAGGGTGATACACGTAGACCAGAGTGCACCTGGTCACATGGGCCTATGTTGTTTTTTTTTACCAGTCGACAGGAGAGGACGCAGGAATAGGCCACGATCATGTACCTCTTATTATTAAAACTGAAAATAAATCTTGGAACTACAGCTCTGGTCATGGATATTGATTTGTTTTTTCCATGGATACTGATTGTTTTTTGTTTTTCTTCCTAAACCACAAGTGCCCAAAAGTGATGATTTGAGTTATGTTCAGTTCTGAGTTTGCTCATCGCTTTTGTTTGTTACTTTTCTTTGACAAATACCCACTAGAATAAAGATTTATTATTATTATTTATTATTATTATAAGTCAAGGTGTGTGGAGTTTAAAAACACAACAGTGCACTTCCTGTATTACATGACATCACAAGGTAGAAAAAGCGTGTTTTTTGTCAGAGAGAAGAACTCGAAGAAGTGAGCGAATGAAACAAAACACAACTCCAGATCTGTTTGTGATGAGGAAACAGTATCACATAAAACAAAAAAACATGTAATACAAACCCTTTAAATGGTCATGATCATTGATGAATGTTGTTCAATTCCAGTAAAATGTCTTTATTTATTTTAACAGTTGTGATTTGATTATTAAGGCACCTTCACATCTGCACAGTCCCACAATGCAACGCAACACGACAACACATGACTGCGTGTGTGTCAATAACTTAATAGAGGAAACACAACGCCCCGTGGACTTTACACTGGAGTTCAATCAATGGCATTCCGACATTCAGAAAATACTTTGGGAACAGCTCCACCTAGTGTTCAACAATCCACCTCCGCCTGCTTTTTTTGCATTTTTTCTAGTGGCGTACATCCGATACACTTTTGCATAGTAAAAAATAAGACTTAATACAATTCAGATAAAGGCCACACACCGACCGCTCACACCGTTCACACCGCCAAATGTGACCAGAGCGAAATACAGTACGTTTTTGTTTCATAAAATATATAAAAAATGACATACATATAGGTCTAGTTTATAGAATCTGCTGTGACTTTTTCATGGTGAACAGCGCCTCTTTCTGGCCTCATGCAGTTACTACAAATACATTTTTTTCCCTCAAGTCAGTAACACAAATATCATGCACTTTCCATACCAAAATATGACTACAGTACCTTATAGGGATGTAACGATATCCAAATCTCGCGATACGATATTTTCACGATATCATGCATGTCACGGTACGATAGTTATTTCGTGGATGTAAACAAAACTATGAATATGCAGCTTTTTCACTTTTTAAATGACCCAAAGAACTAAGCTTTAAAAGTGCTTAGAACTGTTATTTCTTCTTGTAGTCTGGACTGAAACAGAGCAAAGGATCATGGTCTATGTAGTTCCTTCTGTTTTTTTGTGTTTGTGTTTCTTTATGTTTTTATTGAGACTTTTGACGATACGATATCACGATATTTCGGTTATTGTTACATCCCTACTACCTAAATAATAATAATAATGCACTCATTTGTAATTATGGATCAATTATTCAATATCTGATAGTCGTAAAAAGGACCCTGACGTTTTTAAAGATACGACATTGGGTAAAATATAGAGCTGTTTATCTTAAAAGTTGCACTGCGTAACTTCTTTGTGTTTCTCCATGGAGATGTTACAGAATTAAACATATATTTCACTTTCTTTTCTTTAATTAGTGTTTTATAGCTCAGAAACACCTTGAATCACGTGCGGGCTTGCTTCTCCATCAATCTGACCGTTAATCTGTCTCCAAGTTTATTTCCATACTGCGGGATAATCAAGGCAAAAACTGTAAAATCTCCATGGCGACAAGCAAGTAGGGCATTTTGGTTGGATCATACTTGGAGATAAAGATTGTCTAAAATCGAGTCAACCGTCAAGTTTGGTTGGAGCTCAATGAAGAACAGGGTTGTCAGAAGTATCGAAAAGCAGATACTACCCGATATGAAAACTAATATCGAAAGTAGATACTCATTTGAGCAGGTATTGATACTGAAACAAAAAAAGAAACTGGCATAACCGGATCAAATTTGGCCTTTCCTGAACAGTTCCTTCTAGAGTTGCATTAGAACTAGAGTAAGACCACATGGGATAATAAACAAACACTATTATTTTGTGTTGAAAATTATATAATATTGTAGGGCTGAACGATTTTAAGAAAAAATTGAATTGCAATTTTTCTGGCAGATATTGCGATTTTGATTTCATTCATAATTTTTTTCAAATCAAGTTTTAGTGCACATGAACGTTTGCAGACATCACAGAAACTTTCATCACACCAGAGTCTTGCACCGATAATCTGAAGCACATTTGTTTACGTTTTACAGAAGCAAAACTTAAAACCACATGGCACTTTTTCATAAACTGTAAGCTCTAAAAAAAAAAACAGCTTGATCCTTGTGCTCCGATGTGGTTCAGCTTTTGTCAGACTAAAGGACACGACTCAGTGAAATATAAGTGTTCTTTTTTGTGATAGAGGATGTGCTGCTGATGGGGAGTCTGTTCTGTGCTTCTATTTTTGGAGATGGTTCATTCTCAGGTTTAAATCTTCGCCCCCTAGTGTTGTGGTGGTGAATTACTTCGCGACGCATAGACCTCGACGCAGATCCACAAATCAAAAATGACAACAACAAGGGGACAGCAGCAGTGTGCGTTGAGTAAAGAACTAAACTTAGCAGAACTAAACTTCGCTCTTAAAATTGGGCTTTAGGAACTGGATAAAACTGCAGCTTTGAGGCTCCCAAAATCGTGTTGTTTGAGATCGAGATTTTTGGTCCAAAACAAAAGATCGTTCAGCCCTACAATATTGTCTAAAATAGAGCTTTTATAATTAAAATCCAAGTTTGACAAGTTAGTATCGAAACAAGAAACCACATTTTTAGCTGTGATGGGGAAACGTCTTTCATATTTGTCTAAGTTGATACTGTCTATGCCCATTCTACTGACATTTTACCTCATTGCATCTTTTTGGTAAAACAGTTTAAAGCCCGCAATAAATCAAGGTAAAGTAAAAGTAAAAAATGAAAACTGTGACGCTAGACTGGGTGATACTGTCAGACCTGGTTTAGTTCTGGGTTGATCTGTTCACATTAGGGATGTAACGATATCCAAATCTCTCAGTACGATAACGATTTACTGCGATATTTTGGAGTGGAAAATAGAATTCTAGATAGGACACTTTTTTGCTTTTAAAATACCTTGATAAGATTTTGGTGTGAATTATTACTCTCAGAATCCCAAGAATTCAATTAAAAAACATATTTCTTCGTGCTGCCTGCGCTGAAATGCATCATGGGACACGTAGTTCCCTATGTTTATTCGCTGTTTCTACTAAAGAACAATGCATTTAAGCAAAGGAACTTATATTTTGATATTTTGTTACAGCTCTCCATATTATTCTGAGACTTCTGACGATATGATGTCACAATATTTTGGTTATTGTTACATCCCTAGTTTATACCCTGGTTTAGTCCTGGTTTAGTTCTGATTTAATCCAGCTCTTGTGGATTGTTTCTGTTCTGCTGTGGCCAATAATTATGACTTCAGCTTCCTGTTATGGCGACATTTCAAGGACTTTTCATCATTCAAATCTAATATTTTGTTTTCTGGTTCTGCTTGGTTAATGTGCAAACTCCAAAGGGATATCACGCGATGAAAAAATATTTAACTGCTATGGCAACACATTAAGAAGAAGAAGAAGAAGAAGAAAAAGAAGAAAAGTGGTCGCTCAAATTGCTTACAGTGCATTTTAGGCTTTACAATGGGCTGATAGTCACAACGTTGCACCTGATTAAAGCTGCACTGCGCAACTTTTCTAGTGGAGTATCGGACACCGGCTTTGTCTAGAATGTTCCACAGTATAGATTAAACCTATTTATGGTGAGGAAGAGAAGCAGGTTACAGCACTATGCTAGATTACAGTTCAGATCTGAGAAGAGCAATTAAATGTTAGATGGACATGGAACATTCCAGACAAAGCGATGACATTTCCACGAAGACCAGCAGGTGACGGACCCTCCACTACAAAAGCTGCACAGTGCATCTTTAATTACCATATACAAGCACTCAACATTGACATGACGACATCCCGATAATCACATAGTCCAGTTCATCCTTGGCAAATCACAAATCCTTTGGTGAAGATATTTAAAAAACTGCATCCTTTTGGTAAGATCCCCGATCCGAGCAAAGTGCACGCTGCTTGTACTGGCGACTGAAGACGGCAGATGGATTTAAGGCAACGAGGAACAAAATCCGCCATTTGGTAGACTTCTCAAAGCAGTAATTCGTAGAGCGCTTTTAAGACAACAGGTTTAAATCCATGTTGGAGTTGGACGGTTGTCAGTTCTTTGGAAAAGTACTTTTCATGAGTTCCGCATTGTTTTTTTACTCCACGGCACCGGGTCTCGTGGCGACGTACACGAACACTACGATTAGCAGTACCACCACAGCTAAAGTGGGCAGGACCACGGTGGCGATCTGCTGCCGGGCCTCCTGCATCGCCTGCTTCCGCTCCTTCTTGTCCTTCGATGTCTCCTTCTTGGGTTTTCCCTTGAGCTGCCTCATGGTGGCGCTGTGGTGGCTTTGCGGTGCCTGTTGGAGAGACAGAAAAGAAAAACAGAAACTGAAGCAATACTGTGTAACTTTTTGGTTTGTCACCTGCTTGTGTCTATGGAGATGTCATTGCTCTGTCTGGAATGTTCCACAGTGTGACATTAAACAGCTCTGCCTTACATTTATTCAATTACAGGTGGTTTTATAGCTCAAAAATATCTAGAAAAACAGGGATTCTGACTGTGAGGGGTCACCTCTCCACAGATCTGACTTTCAGATCTGTAACTTGGTCTGGTTTAGTCTTTATAAAGTTTGAAACCGCCATGAAGTTGGCCCCCCATCAAAAGCACTCCTAAACAAAAACTATGTCTATCATTTGTGCTCCGTTTGTGCTGGTTTGTGCTGTAAAAAAGTTTTGTTTGTGGTATTATGGTTCTTAAGACATTAACAGTTTTAATTTCGGCAGATGGTGTTATCCAGTAGCCATGCTGGCGCCATCTAGTGCCTCCACTCAATTTCATTCTCTCCAGCACCTAGGTCAGGAATCAAAATACACTAGACGGTTTACAAAAACCCCAGAAGTGCAAGTTCAGGCACCAGCCATACATTCTGTGTTGTCAACAATTCCAGAGATCGAGGATTTAAAGCCAGAACAAAGAATGTTTGGTGAATTTTATCAAGAGGAAAGACGTTATTGTCCTTCTTCCTATGGGATTTGGGAAATGCTTAAAATACCAGTTAGTCCCGTTAGTATTACATAAGTGGCTACCAAATAGCAGCGATTGGGTAAATGATAAAAAGTACCAGTATACCCTCAAGCAAACGAATTCTAACACTGTGAGGTCAGACGGTTTCTACGAAGCGAAACCGGCTGATGAATCAGGCTAGTCATCCAGCCCCTCAAAATGTTAAACAGCGCTGTAGAAAAGTCTGAATCAGTCTTTAGTAACTTGCTTTTGATTCTAATTTTATATAACAACAGAGACTTTTCCACAGCCTCAGAACATTTCACTTCTCTTCTAGTTTTGCGGAGTTTTGTTAAAGCCACTGCCGTCATCTGAGTGGAAATGACGTCATACAATTTCCACAAAAATAATAATAATTTTTAGAAATAAACGCACAAATGAAAATAGTCACAGCACAAATGAAATACAAACGTTTGGTATAATTTTCTGCCTGTTTTGAGGCTATTTAACATTTTGAGGGGCGGGGTGACGTCATCGGCCCAAAATTAAACTGCTGATATCTTAAGAACCAGAATTGCACAAACAAAACTTTTTGCAGCACAAAACAGCGCGAACAAATGTCAGAGACGTGATTAATTAATTTACAGTTATACATTATTGTTGTGAATTAATGTAAACTTTAATTGTTTTGAGGTTCACTGACACTGTTATTTTAAATTCTGAACATTATTGGTTTTACGAGGTGCATTTGAATGCCCCGCACTTGTTTTTGTACGTGTGCCTTGAACTAGACTGGAGTGTGTTTTTTGACTGCAGCTATGCACGGGATGAGATTGGGGACTGTAGTAGTAGCCATTTTAACTTTTTTTTTTGGCTTCATAATAAACATCCCCTGTGGAAAAAGACAACCTAAATTGTTTCTGTGCCTAAAGATCTGCAACACGAAGCACAAACGATTGACACATCACAGCATTTTGAAGCGTCCTGGGGGCTGCTGACCCTAATTTGACCTATAAAAGAATTGTTAGTGTCTCCAAAACTAAAGCAGCGCAAACAAAACTTCTTTCAGCACAAAACAGCACAAATGAAGCAAAAACGATAGACATAGTTTTTGTGTAGGTCTGCGTTACACAATGTACATTGTTAAAGCAACACTGTGTAACTTTTTCGATGTGGGATCTCTGTTGTTGATCTATGTTAAAACCGTTTGTGAACAGTCTAGACCAGGAGTGTCAGACTCAGTTTGGTCCGGGGGCCGTATCCAACCTACTTTGATCCCAAAAGTGCCGGATCAGAAAACTCATGACATATAAACCCCAAAAATAACAATAAGTTCAAATATTTGTGCAGAGAAACACAAATCTATTACAGAAATCTTTTTTAATTGATGAACTCTTTCTTATATTATATTATAATATTATGAACTAGAGCCCGACCGATATGGATTTTGTTGTGGCCGATATGAAACCGATATAATGTGAGTTGGGGCTGCCGATAGCCGATATAATCGCCGATATATTTAGTGATGTAAAAATTCGCTGTAAATCTTGAATTGATTAAAAAACTTAGGTTTGGCTCTAGTGGATTCTAAATTGGGTTTATTTAGGCAACATTTATTGTTATTTTGACTCTTTACATCATATTTACATACAGTAGATTGGCCTAATGGCATTTTTGCATCACATTCTAGCTACTGTTACTGTCACTGCTAGTGATGGGTTATATATTCCAGTTTTTTTTTGTTTTTTTTGGAGAACCGGCTCGGCTCACTAAAGCAGCTGGCTCTTTCGGCTCCCAAGCGACTCTTGAGATTGTTTTGTTGCAAGCAGGACTAAACCAGAACTGAACCAGGACTGAGTGTCGGGACTCGGTCTCTCCCTCACTCGAGCCCAAGATTAGTCCTGGTTTATTCATTTTATGCTGAACTGCAGCCAAATATGCACTTTTTTTATCCTATGCACACGCAGATTTCTGAAAGTTTCGTTTTCAGCCGCTGCTGCTGTCAAACTACGGGTCTACAAGCGGCATGAAGAGAAAAAGTGAGAAAAAGAGAAAACACGGCTCCCAATAAGAAACATGCTCCCGTTGTTCGCTTCAAAGAGCCGGATCTAAGAGCTGCTTCGATCGCGACCGATCCATAACTCCTAGCTAGTAAACTATCGCTATTAGCCTTTAGCCGTAAAAACTTGCGCACCGCGGTAATTAATTATATGCATAAATGTGGATCATTCACACGTCTATTCACAGCTCATTTACATATCAATGCAGGTCCAGTAACAAATATACGGCCAATATAGTCACTTTACAATAGACCAATAGAAAACAGCCTGTTTATGTGTGGGAGCTACAGCAGCTAATTGCTAACAAAACCTAAACTAGCTTCATAGTCGATGTATTTCCAACACTCACCGCTCACACAGGCTCCTCCTCACATCACAAGTCTGCACTAATAAATGTCCTTTTAATCCAGACTCAAACCAATTGTCCGAAAAAGAAATAATCTCAGTGTTGCGCACGGCTGCGGGTGTAAACAAACACACGCGAGTGAAGTGACGTCACTCTGGTGGTGTGTTCAGGGACAGTACGGACACAGACACAGACAAATTACACCGTAGATAAATACTGATGCGGAGCCACATATTCGGACATTTATCTGTCTGTAAATTGGATTAAATGAACAGAATGTAGAGAGTCTAAGTTTTATAACGAGATATAACATGCCCACGTGAAATATCGGCCAATATCAGCAAGCATATCGGCCAATAGCCGATATGTCTCCAGGTGCCCATGTTGGCCGATAATATCGGCCAGCCGATATATCGGTCGGGCTCTATTACGAACAATCTGAAACTTTAAGAAAAATTCAATTTCAACACAAAGTTTTAAAATGAACTTGTATTCAAATAGGAATAAGTCAATTTTTCTTGGAAAATCCTGCACTCGGCTCCACTTTTCTCATTTTGGACATTTTGTTGATGGGGTGTCACGGTCAACAGTCAAAACGATCGTCCTTTAAGAGCGTTTGGAAAGAGACAAGTCTTCATTTGTGCTGCTCTGGTGGGAGGGGCCACGTACAGAGACGCTGGAGACGTTGCTATGCTAAGCACCGCAGAATATTACCAATATTTTAATAGAAAATATAATTAAAATATTTTAGTAGAAAATCACCCAAGGGCCACATTAAAGGTCTTGGGGGACCAGATCTGGCCCCCGGGCCTTATGTTTGACACCTGTGGTCTAGACGGAGACATACGTTTTATGCCATAATGTGGAATATTCTAGCCAAAGGAACAACATTTCCATGGAAACAAGCAGGAAGAGACTCTCCTCCAGGCCAAATAAGAGTCAGGTCTGTGGAAATGCAAGCCTGCTCACATTAACGACACTTGGACACATGATATTCTGTTTTTCAGTGCAATAAACGTGTCCGAAAATGAAAAACATGCTTGAATTACAGTCTAAAAAGCTACATGTTGGGGCTTTAAATGCAAGTTAGGAAACGTAATATGATGCAACCACTTGAGACTATTTCTAATACAGATGCCATGGTGTTGCTTGAATAACCTGAATGATGATAGGATTAAAATATTTGGAAACTCTGTATGTAGTTGTAAGAGATTGCATTAACAGTCTAGAGTTAAAAAAATACAAATAAAAATCTGATGAAGAAGAGACAGTTTTCTACACAGAGAATTAGTGGGTTCAGTTTTTTGTTTTTTTTCCCAGTTTTTGTTTTTTGTGGATAGGCCCAGTAATTACAGATATTTAAACCATAAACCAGATCAACACATCTGCAATCACCACATCATTTGCTCGGCCTCAATTGCAACGCACTCTTTACTTAAGCTTAAAAAGGTGTAACTGCGCACTGTGTAACTTTTCGGTTGGGCTTCCATCACCTGCTTGCTTCTCTGGATATGTCATTAATGTCTGAAATGTTTCACAGTGTGACATTAAACAGTTCTGCCTTACATGTATTCAATTACAAGTGGTTTTACAGCTCAAAAATACTTAGAAAAACAGGTGTTCTGACTGTGAGCGGGGTCACCTCTCCACAGATCTGACCTGTAACTTAGCCTGGTTTGGTCTCCATGACAATTACCACCAAGTCTGACGCTCGTTCATTTTACCTGATTGCATCGATTTAGTGAAACAGTTTAAAGCAACAACAAATCAAGATAAAGTAAGCATGAAAAAGGAGAAAGTGTGACGCTGGACTGAGAGATACTGTCAGACCTGGTTTAGACCTGGTTTAGACCTGGTTTAGACCTGGTTTAGACCTGGTTTAGACCTGGTTTAGACCTGGATTAATCCTTGTTTAGTCCTGATCCTGGTTCAGACTTGGTTCAGACTTGGTTCAGACTTGGTTCAGACTTGGTTCAGACTTGGTTCAGACTTGGTTCAGACTTGGTTCAGACTTGGTTCAGACTTGGTTTAGTCCTGATCCTGGTTCAGACCTGGTTCAGACCTGGTTCAGACCTGGTTTGTTCTCATTTAGTCCTCGTTTAGTCCGGATCCTGGTTCAGACCTGGTTCAGACCTGGTTCAGACCTGGTTCAGACCTGGTTCAGACCTGGTTCAGTCTGGGTTCAGACGTCATTTAGTCCTGGTTCAGTCCTGGGTCAGCTCTGGTTCATTCTCCATGAAAATTACTACCACACTGTGAAAAAATCCAGACAACGCAATAACATCTCTGTGGAGAAAAGCGTTTGACAAACCCTCCACCAGAAAAGTTACACAATACACATTTAAGCTGTCACAAAAATGCAGGTCAGCATTAAAAATCTTTGGTATTAATATTCTCAGGCAACACATTTAAAGACGCACTAAGTAACTTTCTTGGTAAGGAGTACACCACGTCCTTGTGTCCGTGGAGATCTTTTAATTCCACATTAAAGCATTAAACTTATCTCTCTGTTGTTTATTTAATAATGAGGGTTTTATTGATCAAAAATAACTTGAAAATCATTCTTGCCGTCAGCGTGATCACCTCTCCACTAGGGCTGGACACCATTAAGAAGTTGCCAATACGATGTTTTTCGATACACTGCGCTTTCTGATACGATTTCAATACAATTCAATACAGTAGATTTCAAATCGATTTGATACAGTTCTGTGAAAAACAAAGGCTAAATCATGGCTGTGATCTTAAAAATCTACTAAGTTTACTAAGTTTGAGCAAAGTTAATATGGAAAACACCCAGTTTACTCATCAAAACAGTGAATATGTCAACACAATTATGCCTCTTACACAAAATAATTTGGTAAAGTACACCTAAAAATACTCTTGACAATATATACTGCATCATCAGTGTTGGGGAGTAACAGATTACATGTATCGGCGTTATGTAATCAGAGTACAAATTATGAGTAACTGTATTCAGTTACAGTTACTGTTTCAGTGAGTGGTAAATAGATTACAGTTACTTTGCTGAAATAAATGGATTACATGGCGGTATTTTCCTGTTTTCACATTTTGAGCTAAACCAGGACTAAAACCAGGTCTAAAACCAGGACTAAAACCAGGTCTAAAACCAGGACTAAAACAGAACTAAACCAGGTCTAAACCAAAACTAAAACCAGGACTAAAACCAGGTCTAAACAAGGACTAAACTAATACAACATGACACTAACAGTAGTGTGGACATAATTTAAAGCAGCAGTGATCTCATAATATATTATTATAATTTATAATAATATATAATATAATAATTTCTCTATCAATAATATTTTTCATTTGGTCAAGTAAAGTCTGAACAAACAAGAATTTTCAGGATGTGGTTGTTACATTCATGTAGTTTTAAAAAGTATGACAATATCAAGTAATCCGTATATAAAGTATTCAGATTACGTTACCCACTTTAAGTAATTTAATGGATTCTGTTACAAACTACATTTTTGTGTATGTAATCTGTAATCTGTAGGGGAATACATTTTAAAAGTCACCTTCCCAACACTGTGCATCATCAAATTAAACAATACGATATATCGCTATTGCAGTATTTTCTGCACACCCCTACCCTCCACAGATCTGACTTGTAACTTGTGTCTGTCTTCATGATGATAGAGATAAGAGTTTAGTAGCAGACTGTATGTATGTATGATTTCTGGCAACTTGGCAATCACCATGAAAACAAGAAAGTGAATGACCTTCAACTAAAAAGGTTACACAATGTAGTTTTAAATAAGTAAAATAAAAATAAACTTCTGTTGCCCTCGTTGTTGGTAGGTGGTTTTTAATTGGAAAGTTGGTGTGGACTACTATTATAGGCTATTGGGCGGTAGAATATAATTATAGGCTCTAAATCGTGTTACTTGCTGTACAGGCTAGATAATAACAGGTTACAGCTTTAGTCTGACAAGAAGATCACACCAATTACGTTATTAAATCAACTTAAACGCTCCTAAAATGCGCAACAGAGCATTCCCAAATCCATCCGGGCCTGACGTAACACGGTAACATGAACACTTCCTCCCGTAGAGACAAGCTAGTCACACAAAACGGCATTTTATTCCTCTGATCGTCATTCTAACTAAATCAAATGAGTCAATCGAATGGAACAATGCCCAAGTTCCGCCGTTTCAAAGTGCACAGCTCTGATAAAGTTTTGGAGACGCCGTGTGCGCCGCTGTCAAATTGTGCTGACTCCGGCGTAAACCAGCGTGGAGCTTCGATCACGCTTTTAGCTCAAACGCGTTTTATGTTCTGTGCGTAAAAGCTGGTATATATGTGGTAAAATGTCATCTAAAAAGAGAAAAGTGCAGTAACTTACGAACCTGCTCCTTACCAAACACGACGTGGCATTGACGACAACAATACTGCGCTTCCGGGAGACGCCTTCGCAATAAAAGCGCAAGAGGAAGCAGCGGTCATTACTTCAAATTAAAGGACAATAAAATAAAAATAAATAGCCCGCTGATCTATAAACAGCAACGATTTGCGTTTATTTTAATTCATCCATTTTAACTAACAATAAATGATACAAATAGCAATTAGTAAATAGTTAAAATATCAATGACTTTAACTTTTTAACTTTAACCTCTTGAGACCCGAGCTTTTGTCTGGTGTGCATTTTTATTTCTCCTTGCTATTTGGGATAAGTGGGACCGTATAAGTATAATAAGTAAACTTTGTTTTTATACAGGAAGTAGTTTTTGCAAAAAAATGATGTCCTCATATGAGAACAATGGATTGATCTTACTGTATGACACAAACAGACATCATTGGTTAAACTGCACGTTTAGTGCGGTCTCCACTACAACACTAGTAAACTACAACACTAGTAAACTCATCTAAATGTTCCCAAGTTTAGCTAACAACATGGTACAATCAATAACATGACATAGTCCCATGTCCTCAACGAGGACATGACATCACATGATGCTCTAGTCTGCCATGATTACTAAAATGTGTCAAATTTTAATGCCAAATAAAGACAGAGGCAGTATTATTGTACATAAATACATTGGTTTCATTCATAAAATTTGGATATAAACTTTACCTCACCTTTACCTATCATTTTCTGCTGACTAAAAATAAAAAAAATTAAAAATAGTTTGGACTCAGTCCAAACTATTTACTTTATATGGAACGGTATATTCACAGCGTGCGTTCCCCCTGAAAAATGTTCTGAGCCCCATTTTAGCCTCGTTGTATTTATTTTAATGGAATTGTATTCATTAGTGGCTGTGGTGTGGCTAAAGTGTCTTGCCCGAGAACACAGTGACAGAACTTGGTCGGTGTGGGAATCGAACCTGAGAGTTGGCCCCACTCATAGTAAGAAAGTGTGTTCTTCAAGGTATTTTTGTGAATAAATAAATGCAAAACAGATGCAGTACTGCCATACTGTGAAAAATAAAAAAATAAAAATTTCTCCATGGAGACCAGCAGGTGGCGGACCTTCTACCAGATGAGTTCTGTAGTGCTATTTTTGCTTCTTTGCTTCTTTTTTTTTTTGTGTCCAAGTCATTTCCCTTAAACTTCTAAAGTGGAGAATCTGCTACAATCTTATTTTTCTGTTTTTCTGGAATGTGCCACAATAGGACCTTGAGCATATATTCCTTGCATTTGTTCATTTACAGGCATTTTATATTTCAAAAATACTTTAAAAACACAAACTGTTACCATGTGCAGGCTTGCTTCTCCATAGATCTGAACATTAACCTGTCTCCACTGTGATGACCAAGTTTATTTCCATATTGTGGAATATTCAAAGCAAAACAGTAATATCTCCATGGAGACAGGCAGGGGGTTGGACCTTCCACCAGAAAAGTTACTCAGTGCAGCTTCAAGTCTAAGTGAGTGTGGTTTTGTTCTTCTTTCCTGACGTCCAGAATATACCTCTTCAATATTTACCAAGACGTGATATTCCTGTGCATGGTGGGTGGAAGGTAACAAAGTACAAGTAAGTACAATACTTAAGTAGAATTTTTAGGTATCTGTACTTTACTTAAGTACATTTTACTTTTACTGTGCTACATTTGAGAGCATGCATCTGTACTTTAGAACAGGACTCAAAAGTAAAAGTAACTTTCATTTTCCAGATTTTAGGGGTTATTTACTTATTTTACATGTCCGTAACATCCTGACTTAATTTTTTTGGTCCTGGTTTAAGCAAACAAAAACAAATACACAACATCCATCCATCCGTTTTCTTCCGCTTATCCGGGGCCGGGTCACGAGGGCAGCAGTTTAAGCAGGGACTCCCAGACTTCCTTCACCCCAGACACTTCCTCCAGCTACTCCAGGGACACAACATTAACGAGAAAAAATGAGCAACTGATTCATATTCCAAAATCCGTATCATTTTCTGATAAATTGTTAATCAATTTTAATAAATCTACAACATTTGAAATACGTGATATATTTTTTTTTACTGTTTTACTCTTACAGAACTTTTTTTTCAACGGGTACTTAAATATTTTTACTGAATACTTTTAGATGTTTTATGTTTACTTGAATAACTTTTAACTTCTGTATCTATACTTTTACCTAAGTGACTAAACTGAATACTTCTTCCACCACTGCTCTGTCCACAAAATACAGAGATGACATTCTAGACAACAGCACATTACAGGGTTACCTTTAAAATTGTGCATATTCCCACTTTTATTAACCTTTATTTAGCCTTTAACTTCTAATTGAGGATCTATGTGAAATTATAAAAGGCCTGAATGTATTTATTTTTATCCCAGACAAACGAATTCTAAAATAAACCTTATTCTTTTCTTTTCTCCAACTTTTATTTGAAGATGCACTGTGTAACTTTTTGTTTCAGGGTCCGTCACCTGCTTTGTTTCCATGGAGATGTCATTGCTCTGTCTAGAATGTTCCACAGTATGAGATTAACAGCTATAGTTTACATTTATTCAATTACAGGTGGTTTTATAGTTCAAAAATACATAAAAAACAAACCAAAACAAGCATTCTGACTATGAGCGGGTTCGCCTCTCCACAGATCTAACCTCTAACTTGCTCTAGTTTGGGAAGATAGAAATGTTTAATGCCGTACTTTGAAACATTCCAGACAAAGCAATAACTTCTCCATAGCAAAAAGAATTTGATGGACTATTCTGTAAAACACTTTGAATTTTGTGTATGAATTGTGCTATACAAATAAACTTGCTTTTCCTCTACTAGAAAAGTTACACAATGCACCTTTAACTCCTATTTGAGGATCTGAAATCGTCATTACGCTTTTAAATGAATCGTCCAGACTCAGACAAACTTCACTGAGCCACAAGGGAAACGATTTGGACACAGTAGCTCACTCATCACAAAACAACAAAGACTAAATCAAAATGTGAATAAAGCTCAAACAAATGAATGAAATCAGATCACGTTTCTCCCCCTCTCTCCTCATCCTCAGCGGAGTGAACCTAACTTGCACTTGTTCCTTCATTCTTTTGGCCCTCAGCTCTGGTCCCTGCCTCCCCGCCTGTCACACGGTGCTGTTGCCTGGTGGTAATCCCGTCCCCGAAGCGCGCCGCTCCACTGGCTGCCTCTGCCTTCACTCACTCCAGATCCCCCCTGCGTCACGGCACGGCGCGCTCCTATTGGCCGTGCGCGCTGCATAATCTCACCGCCGACCAGCTCCGGTTTTGTTCACCATGTTGGATCCAAATCTAGTTGCATTTTAGCCCGGGGACTTTTTCTTGAAAACATGTCAGCGGTAACAACGCAACGTGGGCTCGCTTCGTGTCCGCTGACCTAACCCGCTCCGCTGTCGCCTTCGCCTCGGCGGTCCACTTCCTGCGCTGACAGCCGCGAATAAACGGAAGAAGATCTGTGCTTGTTTTGATTTCGCTACAAGCTGTCAACGAGCCCCCTTTTTTGCTGCTGCTTTTTTGGAGTCCACTGTCGAGATTTCCCGTAGCATCTCGGACAAACCGCTTAACTTTCCCCGAATCTTTAAGTCTCGTTTTTGTGGATACGAGCGAAATGGCACCGCGGGACGCACGCTAAACTCTTATATGCACTGTCTATGGGGGAAAGAAGTTGGATCTACATCTACAGCGAGCGAGCAGCGGAGGTAGCAGGCGTTTCCGTGCGTTTCCCTGGTCGTGCTTTTGCGTCATGGCCGAAGCTTCGTCACCACCGTGTCCAAAAGATGAAGTAGGTTCGTTCGCGATGCTCCGTGCGTAATATGTGAAGTGCAAACCGCGGATTTGACCGAGGCTCGGGGCCTGCAGTCGCCGCTTGCCTTCTCCGCTTTGTAACCCGGGCCTAAAGGGATACACCTCCTTTGCACCGGATCAGCACCGCGTTAGTTAATTACGCCTGGGAGAAGGAAGATTAGCCTCTCTTAACTACTGACCACATCGGAAAAGACGCACGCTTCGTTTGCGCTTTTGTACATGTTTTGTCTTACGAAGAGCCACTTACACGTGTGGAAAACTTGGCCACTTTTAAAAAATGAATGCGTTGCTGCCCATGTGACACGCTTTGGATCACACTGTTCTCTGGAGAGCCGTTTCATCGGGGGATAGGGCGCCCCTCTTCGGCTATAATGACGGACATCTAGGGTTTATCCATCCACAAGGGGGGAGCGGGTTGTTTTATTCTCTGAGACACTTTTTTTTCGTTGGTTGCAGGTGCACTCTGCCTCGCTAGACTCGGTTCATTTCTGCAGAGAATATTCATTTTTAATAAGTGGGTCAGATCCTGGCTGGCGTAATGATAAAAAGCGACTTCTCCCAGCGGGTTTGAACGGACCTCATGTTAGATTTGAACCCAGAGCGGTTCGCAGGTTTGGCCACGGCGCACGGTCATCTCGCACTGCTGCTCATGGGCGTTTAAAGTTTGGGGTATTTTTTATTTATTTTTATTTTTTGTGGAGTTTTTCCCTGACGGAGTCCTCACGTGACTTTGTGGTACATTGAAGTTGAAGATGTTTTGTCTAAGTTTGGTGAAGTTCTGCCCTCGCATCCCTCATCACATTTGAAGAGTATTGACAGTGGATGGCTCTCTCCAGCTGGTAGCAAAGGTGAGTTTTTTAAAATCGTCAAATGGAATTGTATTTTCTGATCTGTGTTGTCATGTTGTTTCCTCATGGCAAACAGACCTGGAGTTTTTCATTGTTTTGTTTCATTCACACATGTTTAACGCACAAATCCTGCTCCACCTTGTGATATCTTCAATCAGTCAATCAATCAAACTTTATTTCTATAGCACCTTCCAACAACCAAAGCTGACCAAAGTACTGTACAACATTAAAACAAGATAAAAAAAACAAAAACAATTAACATCATACAAATAGGTCGAGTGTCACAGGGCCACTAAGTGTTAAAAGTAATTCTAAATAAGTAGGTTTTAAGTTTGGCTTTGAACAGAGGCAGGTCAGGGATGAACCGTAACTCAACGGGCAAAGAGTTCCAGAGTTTTGGACCGGCCACTGCAAAAGAACGATCACCCCACTGTTTGCACCGGGACTGGGGGACCTCCAGCTGATCGTAGAGCTCTGCTGGGGTTGGTGAGGGGTCAAAATCCACAAGTAGGAAGGTGCAAGACCATTAAAAACAAACATCTGTGTCTTGTGGTGATACAGTGATACAGGAAGGACTCCACTGTGTTTTTAAACTCCATTTACCTCATGAGGATGATTTCAGCCCTCAAATTGCCAATCTCAACTGAGCTAAACGTACAGGGTTCCCACATTCATGGGAATCCTGGAAAGAAAATGCCATGGAAATTGAAAATGACGTTCTCCAGGCCTGGGATTTTGTAAATTCAATGAAAGTTTTGGGAACGTCATGGAATTTTAGTAACTCTTCATGCAACTACAGAATTCTGTTAAGTTCTCGTGAGGCTATTATTATTATTTCAAAACGTGTGCGTCTTTTGTTTAACAGAGACGACAAGAAATACACTGACAGCAAAGGTGTAGGTTTGGTCTCAGCTTTGGTTGGGACATTATCAGCTAAACCCCCCATCACCTAACAGATTTCTCTTTGCTTGTTGGTAACGAGATATTTGTGAGGTCATGTCCCTACATTTTTCCATGGAATATTGTCAGTAGAGTCGGGGTCTCACAGCGCACGAGTAGGGCTTCGTTTGGGAGATGCACTTGTGGATATAGTCGCTCTTTTTCCACGGTGACTCATTATAAGACAAGTTTAATTGAAGATGAAACCAAGTCAGTTCCTTTTGTAAAGTTTTTCAAAGTTTGGTGCAGCGTCTTCACTCACGCCTGCTCAAGCCGCCATCTTCAGGTGCGGCCCTGTCCTGCCGCTTCCCCAGTTTAGGTTCCGGGCTCCACTAATGACATCACTCTCTGTTGCAGCCAATGAAACAGCAGCATGGGTAACTCTGTCAGAACATCTAATAAACAGTCTGATGAGGTTCATTTGGTCTTCAGGTAATTTATGTCATTAGATTCTTTTTACAGACCAAGAGTTTGTTTTCATCCCTGACAGTTTGGACTGCTCACTAGCGCTCTTCCTCAGAGTGGTCACGTGATGTTGAGAGTGAACAGTTGAAACTGTCAGGTATGAAAACAAACCCTTGGTCTGCAACAAGAACCTAATGACATATACGTCTAATAAACAAAATGTGAACTAAAACATGTTAAATGAATACTATTGAGTTTGGAAAAATATCGGAGTAAATATATATTTTTGTTCATTAGAATAAACTGTCAAATATTGGTAGGGACTATTTTGTCTTCCCCAAATATTGGTTGTGACATGTCCCCACTGTCCCTATGCAAACCTGCGCTCTTACCTGACAGTATTTTGAACATTAAAAAACTATAATCCCAAACCATGAGAGTGGAAAGGATTAATGTTTCATTCTTAGTCTTAAAAGTTTGATCAATTCTACACATGTAGCTGTCGTAAAGTCATCAAAATTCACTTTACTTCATGAAAAAGTCATGGAAAAGTTTTGGAATTTTGTCAGTGAAAAGGTAGATGTTCACTTGAAAACTACCACCACATGACATCACAAAGTGGAACAGAGCATTTTGAGCTTTGGGGATGTAGACAGACTAATAATAAGGATTCTCAAACATGTGTGAATGAAAAAAAAAACCACACAACTCAAGGTCTGTTTTTGAGGACGTAACAACACTTTACTTAAAGCTAGTCTAGAAGCTGATTTATAATTGCATCCTTTTCAGAATAAAAAAGCTATACTAGGATCGAAATTTGAGCAGGTATCGATACTAAAAAAACTCCCATTCACAGAAAAGAAATGAAGCTTTCCTGAATAGCTTTAGAATGATCTTGAGCTGAGGGATTACACCGATATAATAGAAAAGAAAATACTATGATTTAATGCGGAAAATCACATTCTATTGTCTAAAGAATTCCAATTGTGTCTGAAGTCCGTTCCTCGGCATCGGAATGGAGTTTGATTCATTCATACATTTTTGTTTGGTGACACTACACACTAGTCACTGCTGCTGTGTGTATGAAAACAGGAGTTAATTGGCCGTCAAGAAATAAACCGAATATGCAGTCTAAGTACTCTCCTATGTAATTAACTACTACAAAACAATTCCTATATAATTACTAAAGTGAAGCATGTCCCAGAACTCACATAAACTGGATCTGTGGGTTTGCAGTCACTTTATTATTTATGTATTTATTTATTTATTTGACAGGGACAATGCATATTAATGAACTTCTATAATTATAGTATAAATAGGCCAGATTATAGCCAAAAAGAAGCTCATTTTAAGTTCTCTTTAGGGCACATATTATCAAAATGTCCGTCAGTGTGGCTTTAAAGGGCAGGTTTTCTCATTAGTAGGTCCAAATAAGAAACCAGACTGGCTTTGGCACAGCACGGTCACGTCCCTCAACCGTGGAAATGAGCGACTTGACCAAAGCGTCCCGTAAAGACAGAACGTTTTTGATTCTTTTTATAAAGTCGGTGACTCATGTGGAGCGATCCTGGCGAATGAATGAAGTCACATTTAACAGCTTTTTAACTGTCGCTGATCACAAGGACAAAACAACCTGAATCACAACATAAATGTGTACTGCAGTCTTGGGAATACTACTACTACTACGTTTCGTGTTAAAGTATTTTATGATTAGTATTGTGATCGTATCTTTTTTTTTTTGCCATAAAGCGTATTTACAGTGAGAAATAATAACATAATATAACATGAATCACCTGTTTTTAAAGGTGCATTATGTAACTTTCCTGGTGGAAGGTTCGCCGCCACCTGCTTGTCTCCATAGAGATGTTACTGCGTTGTCTGTCTAGAATATTCCGCAGTATTGCATTATTGATGGGGCGGCAGTACCTCAGTTGGTCGGTCGAGGGTTTCTCCGCCGATCTGAAGGTTAGTGGTTCAGATCCTGCTCTGGACATAAACATCCACTGACCCACAGGTTGACAGTGCAATTCCAGCCCCCTACAGATGAATGCTGTTGTTGTGTCCTTAGGCAAGACACTTAACCCTCCATGCCTCCAGTGTATTTCTTGATGTAAAGTGTTTTGATTGCGTTGAAGTAGGGCTGCTTGATTATGGAAAAAAACATTATCATGGTTATTTTGGTCAATATTGAAATCACGATAATTCAAATTATTACATTATTTTTTAGTTACATGATGCATTTATTCTAGCCTGATTGATCAGCCAGTTTCACTTCATGGAAACCGTCTGACCTAACAGCATTAGGATTCGTTCACTTGACAGTAGGTGGGTACTTTTTTATTTAACCAATGCTGCTATTTTGTCGTGATGTAATGCGCCGGAATACTCAGTGGTGTCCAAGCAATCGCCGTCACAAAAGCGAACAAAGCAGAGAGTGAACATATCTGTCAACGATCACTGTTGTTTCTGCGAGGTGAACTTGCGAATTAAACTTGCAATAAAAAATTCAAAGTTGGTATCATCTACATCCATCTCGACCGCTTTGTTTACTGTTCCACAAAAGGGACCCAGACAGGCACCTGAGTTTGACGTCATGGCTTCACAGATCACAGCTGATTGTCCGGCCAATCAGCAAAGTGCGCGGTCTACAACTTCAGGGTTCTTGCAGTGTATTCTGTACACTATTCCTGACCTAGTCGCTGCAGAGAAATGAAATTGAGTGGAGGCAATAGGTGGTGCCAGCCTGGCTACATTTATTCAGCATTTCTCTCTCTCAAAAACAAAACACTTTGTTATTGATAATTTACGCAAAACTTTCAAATTGAAAATAAATATAGGCTACAAATATGTACCTTGTTTTTGCGCAGTTTTGTGATGTATAAAACATAAAATGAATAAAATATAGTTTGAACATGAAATGAGGCAGAAAAACATAAATGTGTCCAAAATAAATTATATATCCAGCTCTTCTACAATCTCTATATTTAAAAATAAAATAAATATACTTATTCATATAAAAAATATCCCAAAATAAACTTTGTTAAGCTTTAATCATTTCAGCTCATTTATACGAGTTTGGAGATCATTTGACACACAAATCGAAATCGCGATCAAAATTCAATTAATTAGCCTTACCTTAAAAGAACCGTGGAAAAGTGCTGTATAAAATAGTGACCGTTATATCAATCTTTCTTTTTTTCTTTTGTGTTTTTATTGCCCAAAACTACTTTTAAAAACATGACTTTGCTTGGCGATGTCTCTATGATAACAGTGATGCATACTGCAGAACATTCCCGGCAAAGCAGTGACATCTCCACGGAGACGAGCAGGTGACCGCCAAGCAAAGTGACAGGCCAGGTCTGTGGAGATACAGTATGAAAGCCTGCTCATGGAAGGAAATCTCATTTTTAAAGCTAGTTTTGGGCAATAAAACCACAAAAGAAGAAATGAATGAATAATTGATATAATGCAATTCTGTGGAACATTCTAGACAAAGATTACCTACAACTAGAAAAGTTCCTCAGTGTTCCTTTAAGAAAATATTTGTAGTTGGAGTCTACACTGTAAGTAGTTTTATACAAAAGAGACCCCACAAAAGCAGGACACCGAGTTCTTTAGACTCTTATATCACCAAAATAATGACAGCTTTTGGGTAATTGGTCCCATTTATTCAGTGATTTTCATTATTAGCTTGTGATTCATCGTGCGGCTCTTTTACCTGCATATTAATTAGACTTTCAGGTTAAGTTCAGTTAAAAAAATGTCTCTTTTGTTTGTGACGACCGCTCTGATTCTTTGGACTCATCTCACTCTCTTTAACGGGCCCATATTTCTGGATTTTCTCTTCTATGTTTTAATATAGTTTTCTCATCATAAACAGACCTGGAGTTGTGTTTTGTTTCATTTAAGATGAGTTCTTCTCTCAAACAGATAACACTCTGTTCCAACTTGTGATGTCATCTTGTGGTAATGCTCGAGTGTCCCCCTGGCTTGAAAGTCCCGGCTCGTGCGTCCCATTCTCTCTCCGGCCTTTAGTACGTGATTTATTGAGTTAGAAAATCAGCTTCTATATCAAAATAAAATGAAATTTGAATGTAGCGAAACCAAATGTCGGTCCTTGTTTACATCATTTTACTGATCTTCCCAAAGCGGCACACTTTTTTTTCACTGTGTAATATCAATATAATCCTCATTTGCTCGCAGAAGTTTACTATGAAATCGAATTTTAAATCATTTTTCCTTGTTCCCTGTGTCCTATAGCATCTGTAAGTGTTGATTTGGGAAGAAACACAGTATGGATTATTTCCTTACCGGATGCCATGAACATCATTTGTATGCAGCGTGACACAAGAAACTTAAAAAGCTACAGAATTTGTTCAAAAATCATTCAGAATCACATTTAGGAAGGTCTTAACTCTGTATTTTTCTGTATAAATATGTATAAATTAGGGATGTAACAGTAACCGAAATATCGTGATCGTCATAATTCTCTCAATAATATCGTATCTAAAGTCTCTGCTTAAATGAAGAATTATGGCGCCACAATATCTTAAAAAAGACAGAGAGAACTACATAGACCATGATCCTTTGCTCCATTTCAGTGCAGACTACAAGAAAAAATAAGTTCTTTCTTTTGATTAGTCTTGTCAAGACATTTTAAGAGGAAAAAGTAGCATATTAACACTTTTGTAAGCCTCCACAAAATATCGCAATAAATATCGTACCGTGAGATGTATATCGTGAGAATATCGTACAGGGAGATTTGGATATTGCTACATTCATAATCCCGAGCCTCTCCACCATATCGTGAGCTTTCCCACAATATCGTGATAAATATCGTACCATGAGGTTCATACTGTGACGATATTGTATCGTGACACTTGGATATCTTTACACCACTAATATAAATATGTAAAACCAAATCCTGAAATAGTTAATCTCATGTGCTCTCAATAAATATGCCACAACTAACTTTCATAAAGGGTACAATTCAGGGGGACTTACCAGTTTAGGGACCTTCCAGCCAGGGAGACTTTCCAGCTGATTCCCACATTGAAAGCTCCACTGTGTTTTTAAACTCCACACACCTTATAGAATGGAATATTTGGATGATTTCAGCCTCTGGAATTGCTGATCTCTACTAAACAAAAGGATAAAAGGCAGCTGTTAATGTGGAAACTACCACTTCATGACGTCACAAGGTAGAACAGAGCATTTTGAGCTTTAGATATGTCGCCGGACTAATAATAAAGCAGGATTAGTTAAACATGAATGAAACAAAACACAACTCCAGGTCTGTTTTTGAGGAGGTAGCAACATTCTAACTTAGATTAAAGATCACAAAAGTCAGTTTAGTGTAATATAGGGCCTTTAACAATTGTCAGAACTTAAAGTTGCACCATGTAACTTTATCGATGAAGGGTACACTACCGTTTTGTCTCCATGGAGATGTTATTGCTTTGCTGGGAATCTTCCACAATATTGCATTAAATGATTTTCTTTCTAACAATCGTTTCATAACAGGTGTTTTTATAGCTCAAACATACTTCGAAAACACGCTTACTGTAAGTGGGATTGCCATTCCATTGATCTGACTTGTACCTTGGTCTGATTATGTCTTCACGGAGATATTACTAGTTTAATGCCATACTGCGGGACATTCTAAGCGACATACAGTACAGAAGTACAGACCTCCTACCAGAAAAGTTCCTCACCGCACCTGTATGTGTTAAAAATTCAAAAATTAAATTAAATTATTTTAATTTTGACATAATTTGGTGGGATTATAAACATTTTAAATATAAATGATAGTTTTACACAAATTGAGAAGCAGTTTCTGAAGAAAAGTTGACAAATATGTTGAAAATGACAGAAGTGGACAGTTCAAATTCTTAAGTATACTGATGACATAATTCTAGGGAGAAGTCTGTTCAAAAGTCTGACACAAGAAACCACATTTATTTTGTTGAATTAAATGTGTTTCTTGTATTTGTACTCATATTTGTCAATAATTTCTGTGTACATTAGAAGAGTTATGCTAAGTAACCCTTGTGTGGTGTCACAATTTCCAACCAGAAACTCAAATTTTAAACCTAAAAAATGGTCATATTAGGAAAACAAGTGAAAATGTTTTTGCAAAAATCTGAAATAGACTGTTCTTAACTAAGTAAATGAGTAGTCAAATGAGTCATTAGCTTTTAGTGAACTGGAGGCGCCCACAGCCTGACGGGGCATCTGATTTCTGCAGTTGTCAGATTATTTGAAATTTCATGGAAACGGTGACATGTGACGAGAGCGATCAGATCTCTGCTCCTTCACGCCGGTGCATACGTTAAAGCTGTGATGTGTCACTTTTTGGTTGGGGGTCTGTCACCTGCTTGTTTCTGAGGATAGGTCATTGATCTGGACCAAACCGGGACCAAACCAGGACCAAATTACAAAACCATGACCAAATTAGGACAAAACTAGGAACAAAAACCAGGACCAAAACAGGACCAAATCACCAACCTGGGGCCAACCTGGGGCCAACCTGGGGCCAACCTGGGGCCAAACTGGGACCAAAACGGATCAAAATAAGACCAAATCACCAAACCAGGACAAAACTAGGACCAAACCAAGACCAATATGGGACCAAAACGGGACTAAATCACCAAACCAGGACAAAACCAGGACCAAACTAGGACAAAACTAGAACCAAACCAAGACCAAACCAAGACCAAACCAAGACCAAACCAAGACCAAACCAAGACCAAACCAAGACCAAACCAAGACCAAACCAAGACCAAACCAGGACCAAGTGTGAATGCATTCATCCATATTATCAAAATTGAGTTTGATGGTTGAAACTCTGTGGACAGTACTTTACCATGGACCCGATCTGGAAATAACTCAAAAATCAAGTTTGAAATACTAGTACACACATTGTACTATACACATACTATACTATGTCCACTTATTGTTCACTACATGACAGATGGAACAGTACTTTTTAGGGGGTAAATATTTACCATGGGGGATAGTGGGAAAGTCTGGGTTTATAAATGAACGATCCACTGTGTAACTATTCTGCTTGGAGGGTCCGTCACCTGCTTGTTTCTATGGATACGTCATTGCTCTGCCTAGAATGTTCCACAGTGTGACATTAAACAGCTCTACCTTATATTTATTCAAGTACAGGTGGTTTTAAAGCTCAAAAATGTCTTGAAAAAGAGACATTCTGACTGTCAGCAGAGTCGCCGCTCCACAGATCTGACCTGTAACTTTGTCTGATTGGTTTCCATGAAGATAGAAAGGTTTAATGCCAGACAAAGCAATAATATTTCCACCAGAAAAGTTAGTTAATATAGAACCTTTAAAATTTGCTGTCATGATGCGCACTCCAGTAATCACATGAAATTGTTGGGTTATCTGATTACTCCAGTTATCTGATTTCTCTCCCCTGTCTGTCCCTGTCTGTCCCTGTCTGTCCCTGCCTGTCCCTGCCGCAGTTGTCTGGGTGGTCTCGTAGCTCTGAGCCCCTCTCTGGTACATGGCTCTGTGTGGGGCGATGGCGGCGTACAGCGGAGGATCTTCAGCTGTGGCTCACCATCACCACCAACTGCAGCACCTGCCAGGACCGCACCTGCCGCACCACCATGCACCACAGCACCCCCTGCAGGTAATACACTCACAAACTACTCGTATACAAATATTGAGAGAAGAAACTGTGATTTTTGGGTCGATTTTTAAGTTGTGTTTTGTTTCATTCACATGTTTAACACACAGACCCAGCACATTTAGGCTGATTTCTTCTCAGAAACAGAAAACATGCTGTTCCACCTTGTGATGTCATGTGGTAATACAGGAAGTGCTCCACTGTGTTTTTAAAATCCACACACCTTCACTAGAATTATTTGGATAATTTCAGCCCTGGAATAGCCGATGTCAAAAGGTAAAAAGTAGAGGTGTACAAAAATATCGATATATCGCCAAGAGTATTTTTTTTGTATATTTACCAAGTTATTTTGTTACAGTGCTACAGTTTTGTTGCTTGTTTAGTGGAAGGAAACTCGTTTATGCAACACAGTCGACATTTTCACTGTTTTGATGATTAAAATGGGTGTGTTTCATATGAACTTTGCACAAGAAGTGGTTTAACAAAACTTTTAGTATCACAGCCATGATTTAGACTTTATTTTTTATCGAACCGTATTGAATCAATTTGAAATATATCATATCGAATCAAAAGTGCACTGTATTGAGATATGTATTGTATCGTGGTCTGTGTATCGAGGTATGTATCATATCGGCAACTTCTTAATGATACCCAGCCCTAGTAAAAAGTGACTTCTTTCATGAAACTACCGCTTCATGACATCACAAGGTGGAACAGAGCATTTTGGAGATGTAGATAGACTAATAATGCAGGTTTACGCAAACAAACAGTGAAACAAAACACAACTCCAGGTCTGTTTTTGAGGATGTAACAACATTTTAACACAACTTAAAGCTCACAAGAGTCAGTTTTGTGTAATATAGAACCTTTAAACTATAAAATAAAACTCTACAAAATGGTTTAATAATAGAAACAGGTCCATTTATGTCCAATACAAAGCTACAAAACTGATTTCCTCATTCATTTTTCTCATATATTCTCTAAAAAAATGAATATTTAAAGTTTGAAAGCTCAGAGCTGATCAGCTACATGGGAACTAATGACCACAAAACCTTTCATTGTGTTTATTAATGTATTTTATTTTTTATTTATGTGTATGTGTTTATTTGTATCTGTTAAAGCATTTTGGATAATAGTTAGCATGTAGCTCGTTAGCCTCCACAATGTCTCAGAACTCTTAATATTAGAATTTTTTGAAGAGTCTATTTGAAAAATTAATGAAAAATATACTTTTTTTAAAAATACTATATTGATAAAGAATGCAAAACTGTAGTGCATATATCAACACAACACTGCTGTACAAATTCCACACTCCAATTTTGATATTTTACAAAACAAAAATAAAAAAAAAATACTCAAAAATTGCTAAGTCATCAAACACTAACAGTCACTCATATTTTTTTGCCCAACCCTATTATTTAATACCCATTTAGTTTTGTTTCATTCGCAAGAATTTCTGAAGCAACGTGATTCAGCCTTACAGTGACGTCTCTTTCTGCTAGTGCTTCCTTATTTTTTTGTTTTTGCTCTTTTTCTCCTTACGACCTCCTGTATGTAGATATTTTTGTATTACTATATTTCTGTGTATTATTTTTACTTTTTTAAAATTTTTACATTTATATAATTATGCCTTATTTGACACCATTGTTTGCCACTTATTTTGAATTTATTATTATCATTTTATATATTTTTTCTCTTTGTTATTATAATTTTCGTTGTATCTTTGTCTTATTCTTAAAGCTTCTATATTACACAAAAATGGACTCTTGTGAGCTTTAAGCCATGTTAGAATGTTGTTACCTCCACAAAAACAGACCTGGAGTTGTTTTTTTTTTCATTCACATGTTTGAGTAACCCTTTATTATTAGTCTGTCTACATTTCCAAAGCTCAGAATGCTCTGTTCCTCCTTGTGATGTCATATAGCAGTAGTTAAAGGTGCGTTGTGAGGATGTAACGATATCCAAATCTCTCGATACAATATTATCACGATATGTATCTCATGGTACGATACTTATTGCGATATTTTGAAGAAGCTGATATAATTGGCAAAAGTTTGGTGTGAATTATTACTGTCATAATCCCAATAATTCAAGTAAAAACATAGTTCTTCATATTGTCTGCACTGAAATGAATCATGGGATATGTAGTTCCCAATGTTTATAAATTGTTGCAACAATAAAACCGTGCATTTAAGCAAAGGAACTTATGATTGATATATTATGACAGCCCAAGATATTATTGTGAGACTTTTGACGATACGACATCACGATATTTTGGTTATTGTTACATCCTTAGTGCATTGTGTAACTTTTCTGGTGAAGGTTGCATCAAATTTGTTTCTCCATGGAGATGTTATTGCTGTATCTGGAATGTTTCACAGTATGACATTAAACCTTTCCATCTTCATAGAGACCAAACCAGATCGAGTTACAGGTCAGATCTATGGAGAGGCGACCCCGCTCACACTCAGAATGTCTGTTTTTCTAGGTATTTTTGGTATGTTTGTTTCTAGGTATAGTTTTTCCATTTTATTTTTTAAGCTATAAAACCACCTATGATTGAATAATGTAAAGTAAAGCTGTTTAATGTCACACTGTGGAACATTCCAGGCAATGACATATCCATAGAAACAAGCAGGTGACGAATCCACAACCAGAAAGTTACATAGTGCACATTTAGGGAGGGCTAAATAATCTTAATGATTCTAGTGAAGGTGTATGGAGTTTAAAAATGCAGTGGACCACTTCCTAAGAGAGTGTTCCTCCGTTTGTGAGACGAACTGAACCTAAATGTGCAGGGTTTGTGTGTTAAACGTGTGTGAATGAAACAAAACACAACTCCAGGTCTGTTTGTGATATGGAAACAACATTAGAACATGTATCAGAAAATGGACTAACATTAACCTCTGCTGGTCCCTCTGCTCCAGGCTCCTGGCTCGGCGGCGGCTGTCCACTCCCTGCAGCAGCACACGTCCACTGGGGCTGCTGCGGTCATGCTGAACCCCGGGCAGCAGCAGCCGTACTTCCCCTCTCCGGCCCCGGGACAGGCTCCGGGGCCCGCCGCCGCAGCCGCCCCCGCCCAGGTGCAGGCGGCGTCGGTCAAAGCCCACCACCACCATCACCACCACCACCACCTGCAGCCTCAACTCGACATAGAGCCTGACCGCCCCATTGGGTACGGGGCCTTCGGGGTCGTGTGGTGAGTCCTGAACTGTGCCCTCGCATCCTCACAGCAGAGAAGTGTTCCTAATTCACTTTATAATACACGCACAAAGTAATGCAAAGTGCTTTACAGAATAGGAAAGACATTAAAAGTGTATGTACATTTTTGGTTGGGGGTTCGTCATCTGCATGTGGTTTTATAGCTCAGAAATACTTAGAAAAACTGACTGTGATTAGGGTTGCCTCTCCACAGATCTGACCTGTAACTCAGTCTGGTTTGTTCCGTTATGAAAACAGAAAGGTTTAATACTATATTGCATTTAGGGCTGGGTATCATTAAGAAGTTGCCGATATGATACATACATCGATACATAGGCCACAATAAGATACATACCTCTGTACATAGGCCACAATGCGTACCTCGATACATAGGCCATGATACGATACATACCTCGATACATAGGCCCTGATACAATACATACCTCGATACATAGGCCATGATACGATACATACCTCGATACATAAGCCACGATATGATACATACCTCGATACATAGGCCATGATACGATACAAAGCTTGATACATAAGCCACAATACGATACATACTTTGATAAATAAGCCACAATATGATGCATACCTCGGTACATAAGCCACGATACAATACATACCTTGATACATAGGCCGTGATACGACACATATCTCCCTATAGTGCACTTTGGATTCGATATGGTTAAATAAAAAATAGAGGATATTGTAGCTGTGGCACTAAAAGTCTTTGTGAAACCACTTCTTGTGCAAATTTCATATGAAACACAAACATTTTACTCATCAAAATAGTGAAAATGTCAGATGTGTTGCATAAACAAGTTTCCTTCCTCTGAACAAGCAACAAAACTGTAACTGTAACAAAATAATTGAGTAAAATATACCACAAAAAACTCTTGTCGATACAACAGCCCACGATATCAATACTATATTATCAGATTAAACAATAAGATATATCAATATTTGTGTATTTTTGCACAAACCACATTGTGTTACTGCTTTGGAAGCTGTAAAGCACATCAGAGTGTCAAGCGTCACAGAGCGTTTAGCGGGAAACACAGGAAATAAGCACATAGTTTCAAAATATACTTCTGATGCCCTTTCAAAATAGGTTCTTTAAAACCGCTACAGTCACGTAAACACCAGGAGCTCCGGGAATGACTCATGATGAACTACAGAAAGTTTAGAGCGGTGGAGGAGTTTTACTTGTTCTGATACAACTCAAGATCCTAAAGCTCTTTAGGAAAGCTTCATGTCTGTCCTGTGAATGTGACTTTTTTAGTACCGATATTACTAAAACGAAGTATCAAAACAAGATACTGTATGAGAATATTTGAGTAACTATCAACTGGATCAGTGGATGGATGGTGTCTGATTTTCGACACTTTTGACTAGGGCTGTGTATTGCCTTAAATTTGACAGTACAATACATATCATGATATGCATGTCACAAATCAATATGTCACGATATAACCCGATAATAAAATAATGGTTGAAATATTGAGATTTATCAATAATTGCTTCTAACAATACAGTCAGCTACACCTTCATGAGAACATAATTGTACAAAATATAATTTATAAATATGTTTAAATCATCAGAAAAGTAAATGTAATTAATAAAAATATATTAAAAATATAATTTTTTAAAAATCTATTCAGAAGAATTTTGAATCGATTCGAGAATTGTGTGGTGAAGTATCATGATACATCAATCAATCGATATTTTTCTTGCACCCCTACTTTTGACAACCCTAGCTTAGATACACATAAGTTAAAGGTGCATTGTGTAACTTCCTACGCTTGAAATGTTCCATAGTATGAACAGCTCTGGTTTATATTTAATCAACTACAGGTGATGTTAATGCTCTAAAATACCTAGAAAAACAGGTATTCTGACTGTGAGCGGGGTCGCCTCCGCACAGACCTGACCTATAACTTGGCCTGGTTTGGTCTCCGTGAAGATGGAAAGCTTTAATGCCAAACTGCGAAACATTCCAGACAAAGCAATAACATTTCCACGGGAAAAGCACTTGACAGACTCTACCAGAAAAGTTACACAATAATGCACCTTTTAATACATCATTTTTCATTGTCTTTTTCGTTTTGCCATGTTGCCCTGCAGTAGTCGACAGGTTACAGAGGTTACAGGTGACCCATTTTACACTCCCACACATTTGCATACTGCATAGAGCCACATCCTCCTGTTGTAAGGCGACGTGCAGAAGCTCCATGTCCATTTTGTGAGCAGTACGTCTTTGTTCTGAGCTGATTCTTTTGGTCTGACTCATTCACTCCTAACGAGGCCACAGTAATTACTAGGGATGATCTCTAAACGGGATGGTCTCGATACGATATTTTCACGGTATAAATCATCTGTGAGATTTTCATAATGCAAATAATTAAGATGTAAAAATGTTTAATAAATAGGGATGTAACAATAACTGAAATATTGTGATATCGTATCGTCAAAAGTCTCACAATATATCGAATTTCAAGTTCTTTTGCTTAAATACATGGTTTTATAGTTGCAACAGCTCATGAACATTGAAAACTACATATCCCATGATTCATTTCAGTGCAAACAACAGGAATTTATTGTTTTTTTTACTTGAATTTTTGGGATTATGACAGAAATAATTCACACCAAAATCTTGTCAAGGTATTTTAAAAGCAAAAAAGTGTCCCATCTACAATTATATCAACCTCTTCAAAATATCGCAATAAATATCGTACCGTGAGATTTGGATATCGTTACATCCCTATTAATAACTGCTACTTCATCATGTTCATTGGACTAAACCAAAGCAAAGGATCATGGTCTATGTAGTCTGTTTTATGTCTCTCTGCTTAAATTAACTGTTATGGTGCAAAAAGAAAGAAACTTGTAACCCGATAAATTGCGATAACCCACGATTATTGTGAGACATTTGACGACACGGTATTCAGGATATTTCGGTTATTTTTACATCCCTAATAATGACTATATTAACTTTCATTCAATATATAAATGTAGGAATAATAATATACAGTGTTATTTTGGTGCTCTGTATTTATCGTGTGCACATTTTCTTAGCTACTGGAGAAAGATCTGGGCTATTTTTGTTGTAATACGATAATATTTGAGCTGTAGAAGGTTGTGACTTTTATGGCTATTGGTTGATTCTGTTATTGATCTGTTTTAAAAATACTTTACTAGGATTCTCTTGCATTTTTGTCTATAAAGTGTCATTATAATTGATCACAGTGTCTCGCTGTAGCATGTGTACATTTTCTTAGCAAATGGAGGGAGATTTGGACTATTTTGATTGTAGTACAATAATATTTGAGCTGAATGAAGAAGTGACTATTATAGCTGTTAAGGATGTAACGATATCCAAATCTCTCAATACAATATTTTCAAGATATGCATCTCACGGTACGATATTTATAACGATATTTTGTGGAAGACAACAAAATTGTGAATATGCTACTTTTCTCTCGTCATAATCTAAATAATTAAGATTTAACAGTGCTTACCAGACTTGCCAGTGTCAGACTTGGTCTTGTCTCGGTTTTGTCTCCGTCTTGAAGGCACTTGGACTCGGTCTTGTCTCGGTCTTGAAGGAGCTTGGACTCGGTCTTGTCTCAGTCTTGAAGGCGCTTGGACTCGGTCTTGTTTCGATTTTGAAGGTGCTTGGACTTGGTCTTGTCTCGGTCTTGGCTCAGTCTTGTCTCGGTCTTGAAGGCGCTTGGACTCCGTCTTGTCTCAGTCTTGAAGGCGCTTGGACTTGGTCTTGTCTCAGTCTTGAAGGAGCTTGGACTTGGTCTTGTCTCAGTCTTGAAGGAGCTTGGACTCGGTCTTGTCTCGGTCTTGAAGGAGCTTGGACTCGGTCTTGTCTCAGTCTTGAAGGCGCATGGACTTGGTCTTGTCTCAGTCTTGAAGGAGCTTGGACTTGGTCTTGTCTCAGTCTTGAAGGAGCTTGGACTCGGTCTTGTCTCGGTCTTGAAGGAGCTTGGACTCGGTCTTGTCTCAGTCTTGAAGGCGCATGGACTTGGTCTTGTCTCAGTCTTGAAGGAGCTTGGACTCGGTCTTGTCTCGGTCTTGAAGGAGCTTGGACTTGGTCTTGTTTCGATTTTGAAGGTGCTTGGACTCCGTCTTGTCTCAGTCTTGAAGGCGCATGGACTTGGTCTTGTCTCAGTCTTGAAGGCGCATGGACTCCGTCTTGTCTCAGTCTTGAAGGCGCTTGGACTCGGTCTTGTCTCGGTCTTGAAGCTGTTTGGACTCTATCTTGTCTTGGTCTCAAAGTCCGACACTCGACAAGTGATCAAATGGAGATAGATTTATAAAAACACTGATATAAATGTGCCAAAATAACTGTAAGACCCAAATAAAAAAAATTACAAATCTGGTTTAGATTTGGTCTCGATTGGCTGTGGTCTCGATCTTGTCTCAGTCTCGACCTTTAAAAGTCTTGGTCTTATCTTGGTCTTGACCCTCAGAGGTCTTGGTCTTGTCCTGGTCTCGGGGCCCTGTGGTCTCGGACAGGTCTTGGTCTCGATTAGTGCGCTCTTGACAACAACACCAGTGTTTTGTTTCATTCACGTACAAACCCTGCATATTTAATACAGGAAGTGGAATTGCCTACTTCTACTGCACTAAAGGTAAAATGCAGCTGTTAAGTTGAAAACTCCCACTTAATGACCTCACAAGGTGGTCCAGATCTTTGGAGCTGAAGACAGAGTAAAAATAAAGGAAGGAAATGTGTGAATGAGACAAAACACAGCAATACTCCACGTTTGTTTTTGATAAGGTAACAACATTCTAACATTGTAATGCACCTGTAAGTAGAGCTGTTTAAAGTCATACTGTGGAACATTCCAGGCAGAGCAATGGCATCTCCATAACAAGCAGGTGACAGACCCTCCCCAGAAAAGTTCCACAATGCCCCTTGAATATGCTTGGTTGCTCCTTTTGAGACCCTATTGAATAAGAGTTCCATTGTAGTCTGTGATATTATTTTTGGTCTGAAAAGCGCAGTGGGAGTCTGGGTGTAATACTTCCTGTAGCTTTCTTCCAGACAAATACAAACATTCAGAGAGTTGCGCACCGTGTGAGTGACAGCAGACACACAGCTATTTTAGGATTCAAAGTCTGGAGCTAAAGGAGCTAATCTCTCGAACCAAAACAGAGGATTAGGAAAAACATCACGAATACTGACATTAGAGAAGAAGAGAATTTTGGAACAGTATCATGTTAAATGGTTTTCCACCTTCAAGGCACGCAGAGCCAGTGGTGTAGTGGGGCTTTTAGAAGTGGGGGCACACGATTCGTGACGTCATCGATGTGATGAATCCCCCCACCTACCTACCTTTAACACAAAAAAAAAACAACACTCACTTTCAGTACAAACATAAAGGCGCCAGCCCAGTAAAAATCAATAATATTTAATTTTTTTTTTTACTCAAAATGAGGCAGAATCATGTTATTAACATTAATATTGTTCATAATCACCTACAGAACATAAATCATAGACTACAACACATGAAGCAGGACTGAAGCAGGACTGAAGCATGTCAAAACCAGGTCAAAACCAGGTCAAAACCAGGTCAAAACCAGGTCAAAACCAGGTCAAAACCAGGTCTAAATCAGGTCTAATCTTGAATTTGAAAGCCAGAGAGAGAGCTCGAGCCCGTGGAGCAGGGTGTCCACAAACCTGTTTTAGTCCTGTTTTAGTCTTGTTTTAGTCTTGTTTTAGTCCTGTTTGTTTTTTAGTCTGTTTTAGTCCTGTTTTAGTCTTGTTTTAGTCTTGTTTTAGTCTTGTTTTAGTCTTGTTTTAGTCCTGTTTTAGTCCTGTTTTAGTCCTGTTTTAGTCCTGTTTTAGTCTTGTTTTAGTCTTGTTTTAGTCCTGTTTTAGTCTTGTTTGCACAAAGGAACCACTCACCCATTCACACACACATTCATACACCAGTGTACGCAGACACAAAGTAATACAAGAATTCCATGCATTTTCTAGAGCAGGGGTTATTATCCATTGATTAGTGCAGAAAGGAAAGTTAGGCTTGAACACGATACGTATACAGTCGTTCTATTCAACAAATTTTTGTTATTCAGCACAAAAATTATATTCTTCAGTGAGATACTGGTGGCCCCTGAGCTACAGGTTGGAGACCCCTGTTGAAAAGGTCTAAACTCAGGGTCAGCAGTTTCTTCTTAGACAGGACAGTTGTTGTTTGCAGTGGACATTCTGTAATATGCATGTAACGATTAAAAAACATTTCTGGCAGAGGCTTCCTGGTTCTCCACAACCTGTCTATCTTGGGTTTATTTAATTACAGATATTTTTAGTGCTAGTGGGTTTGACTCATTGTGGAAAGGAAGGGATGAATGGATAGACCAGGTCATAACAATTCTTCAGGGGTGGAGTGTTCCTGGTCTTTTTATGATCTTTATTTAGCAGACGTTGCTTCTGGGGCTGCACAATATAACGCAATATTGCAATCGTAATTGGAGTTGGTGCAATTCTAAAATCACAAAGACTGCAATTATCTAGATAGTAACATCCTTTAATAATGTCCTTGGAAAAGAACAAAATATCCAGTTTTTGTAATCGAAAACTCTTGTTGTACCCTTATTGTACAATCATTGTTATATCCACTTATCATTCAGCACATGAAAGTTAGAACAGTATATTTTGGGGCTCTGTGTTTATTCTGTGTACATTTTCTTAGCAAATGGAGGGAGATTTGAGCTATTTTGGTTGTAATACAATAATATTTGAACTGTAGAAGGTTGAATAAATCACTTTTATGGCTTAGGGATTAGGGATGTGCAAAAATATCACAATATCAATATATCATATCGTTTAATATGATGATACAGCAGCCCACGATATCAATACTGTATCGATATATCGCCAAGAGTATTTATTGGTAGATTTTACTAAATTATTTTGTTACAGTGCTACAGTTTTGTTTCTTGTTTAGTGAAAGGAAACTTGTTTATGTGACAAATATGAGATTTTCATTGTTTTGATGATTAAAATGTTTGTGTTTCATATGAAATTTGCACAAAAAGTGGTTTAAGAAACACTTTTAGAATAATATCCATCATTTAGTTATTATTTTTTCTTGAACCGTATCAAATAGATATGAAATATTTCGTATCAAACCAAAAGTGCACTGTATCGAGGTATGTATCGTATCAGCAACTTCTTAATGATACCCAGCCCTATTAGGAATGTAACGATATCCAAATCTCTCGATGCGATATTTTAAAGATATGCATCTCTCGGTGCGTTTATTAATTTAGATTTTTTGTGGAAGCCAACAAAATTGTGAATGTGCTACTTTTCTCTCATCATAATCTAAATAATTAAGATTTTAAGTTGTTTTATCATGTGGATTGGACTGAAACAGAGCAAAGGACTGAAACAGAGCAAAGGATCATGGTCTATGTAGTTCCGTCTCTTTTTGCTATCACTGTTATGCTGCACCATAATAGTGATTTTAAGCAAAGAGACTTGAAATTCGATATATTTTAAAGGCCTTAGATATTACTGTGAGACTTTTGACGATACAATATCACAGTGTTTCGCTTATTGTTACATCCCTAATGGCTGTTGGCTGATTCTGTTCTTGATCTGTTGCAGCCTGTGCCTCCTAGATTGATGATGAAATTAGTCTGTCTGTTTAAAAATGCTTTACTAGGATTCTCTTGCATTATTGTCTGTCATGTGTAACTGGTATTAAAGAGTGTTTCAGTATTATAATGGATCACAGTGTCTTTTTGTAGCAGGATATTGTATTTCAAAATGTTTTATCATGACAGGCCTAGTTGTACATGTAGTTTAGACCTTTACGCACATGTTCTGAAGTGCATAGGATTCTTGTATTTGTTTATGAATTCCTTTCCGATATTTCATAGCAAAGTACAATATGATTAATAGGAAAAACAGACGCTTGCCCCCAACTGGAAGTATGACATCATCACATTGTTAAATCTAAAAACCACCCATGGAGGCCGTCCTTTGTGGTCTTAGCAATTAAGCGATTCAAATGAAAATCTTGTACCTTTTGGACACAGAAAGGTCCTCTATGGGTGCTCACAAAGACCTTCAAATCAGGCTCCATGAATATTTACAGAGGTGGGATTTATTCAGTTTTCTTCTTCTCACTCCTTTTCGAGCTCAAATATGAAAAATATGAATATGTGTGTGTGAAATGTACATTAAAAGAGAGAGTGCGTCAAATCCTTTTCTCCTTGGAGATGTTATTGCTTTGTCTGGAATGTTTCACAGTGGCATTAAATCTTTCTATCCTGGCCCGCGTCCGACAGAGCAGTGATTTAATCCGACCCAAGCCCGATAGGTAATATATAGGTTAATATATCTGTGTCCAAACCTGACACAATTAAAACCACACTATTTTCATCGGCCTAATGACACACGTAGGATATTGTTTGTGTTCCTCTAACGGACACAGAGACGCAGAATACAAACTCAGGATAGAGCGAAAATAATGAGAAGACTTTATTCCTCAAAGTGGTAAATTTAAAGTGTAGCCACATCCACATTATCCATAGAAACTGTCTCTGCAAATAATCACATCCAGTCCACAAAACCGCGCTGTAAATCCAGTTTGAAGCATTACAAGTAAAAAGGTGAGAGTAGTTCCTCACGTGTGTTTGTAGATTAGCGATGGTGACTCTACTTCCTGTGGACTTTATTGCCAATCTTTTAATGCTTTTAAAATCCTGTATCTACAGAAAAATCCTGGTTGTTTGCCTGACGAAGGCCTAGTGCCAAATCGTTGCACGGTTTGTCCTAATAAATTTCACAGTTTGCAAGTAAGACGATGTGCGGGATTTTTCTGTATGTTCTGGGGCTGCTCCCTCTCCTCCAACGCACCCGTCTCTAGTAGTTGATGTGCGAGGCTCTCATTCTCTCAAAATCCTGTATCTGAAATATTGCACCACATTTCACAAATAATAATAATAATAAAAACACAGTTTGGACTTGTATCTAAACTAGAAGTGCAGAGCTCTGATCTTTGAGCACTTAAGAGTCTCCAAGCGAGTGATTTTACTGTAGACAGGAAACAACTAACACGATCGCGCTCACAACTTTATATCCTGTGGTCCACAGACATGTCCTGCTGCAGCCATGAACGTCTCTTAAGATTCTCCTTGTGTTTGTGGTGTGCGCTTTTTGTTGCATGAAAAATCCTGTAGTGTATGACGACCTTAAGCTGTTTTTAATTTTATTGCGCTTTTGTGTCTGACTCGAGCCAAACATAAGTTCTATATCAGGGGTGTCCAAACTTTTTTCATCAAGGGCCACATATCTAAACACAGATGAAGCAGAGGGCAGATCGAGGGCCATAGACTGATGCTCAATACCGGGAATAATTGAAATATGTGCTTATTATGTTTATATGTTTAACACATTAGAATGAGCCATCAGTTATTCATGCTAAGATCCTCAAAACCACAAAAAACTTCCAGTAAAACATTAATTTTTAATTGATGTAAGGAAATTTGGCCCAAGTCACCTGGAAGCCTGAGGGCCAAGAAAAATTTGTCCGAGGGCCGCAATTGGCCCATGGGCCATAGTTTGGACATGCCTGTTCTATATATTTGTCAGAGTTCGACCGAGCCCATCGGACTTCGGTCGGGTTTCCATGCTCTATCCTGGAGATCAAACCAGACTAAGTTACAGGTTAGATCTGTGGAGAGGCGATCCGTTCACAGTCAGAGCACCTGTTTTTCTAGGTGTTTTTGAGCTATAAAACCACCTGAATAAACTGAATGGAAGGTAGAGCTGTTTAATGTCATAATGTGGAACATTCCAGACAAAGCAATAATAATAATAATAATAATAATAATAATAATCTGCGTGGAGAAAAGCATTTGACAAACCCTCTACCAGAAAAGTTACACATCGCACCTTTTAAGTGCACTAGATACATGTATACTTCTTGTGTTTATTAATCATCTAGAAATAGAAAAATCAATGGAAATGAAATGAAAATGAATGACTCCTCTTATTGTACTGTACTGTAACACATCTATAATCGTAACAGTGGCCTCCTCGGCGTGTTCTTTAAGGTGTTACTTGCAGACTGGAGGTGAGTGGAGTATAGAGCGATGGCGGTGAGATCTGGATTCTTAGAGCACCATCTGTTCAGGCCTTGATCCTATTTGCAGCAGGTTTATTCTGCCCAGAGAAAGCTGCTCCCGGAGACGCTCACGAGGCACCGCTGCTCCCAAAACAACCCAGGATTAGACTCCCAGGAGCGGGCAACACAGCTCCCAACACAGAATAATCCGACCCTTCACCTGGAGGAGAAAGGCCTATGCAATCTTTTCACGTAATGAGGTTGTCAGAAGTATCAAAAGTCAGTACTAATCGATACTAAAACTGGTATTGAAACTGGATATTCTGGTATTGAGCTGGTATTGATATGAAAAAAGACACATTCACAGGACAGAAATGAACCTTTCCTGAATAGTTTTAGAATGATCTTGATATTAGAGTATCAAGTATAAGAGCACATAGATTAGTATACGCCCTTGGACACTTTGGAACCTACCTGGACCACTGAGGGATTACACAGATACAGAATAAGATCTCACGGTACTAGAAAAGAAAGTACTATTCTTTATGCTGAAAATGTCATTCTATTGTCTAAATAAGGAGTGTTTTTAATTGTTATCGAGTATCAAGTTTATTCCTTAATATGAAAATCAGAGGAGAGGGTTATATTTATTTACTTATCTTTATCTTTGTCTTTGTCTTTATCTCCAGGTCAGTGACAGACCCTCGAGACGGAAAGAGAGTGGCCCTTAAAAAGATGCCCAATGTCTTCCAAAACCTGGTGTCCTGTAAGAGGGTTTTTCGGGAGCTCAAGATGCTGTGCTTCTTCAAACATGAAAATGTGAGTGGAATCTGAATGTAAATATTTTGTATTTTAAGGGCGCACTCACACTAGTCCAATCGAAAAGTACCCAAACACGGATAGGCCCTAAAGCTTTGGTACGTTTGTCCAGCGTGAACGCAATCTGTTACTATACGAGCTCTGTGTGTGCGCTGATGTCACTCAGACGAGGAAAACAGTGAATAAACTCTGCTCCAAAACACACGGAGAGTCTGCACTCACTTTTAATAAGGACTGTGACAGAGAGAGTCGTTTTGCAGCCCCTCAATCCTTTGCACTGTTATTATATCCAGAAACTCACAGAGGATCATCTCACAGCACGACTCAGATCTGTCTCACTATTTAATTTTTATTTATTTTTTGTGACTTATTTTTTATTAAGTATTTTATACAATAACAAAACAGGCACCCATATATACATACATACATCACTGATACACATGTTACACCCTGGAATACTACTGTTTTTTATAGGTACATAGCTGGAGCAGCGCTAACTATTAACTAAATTTCACTGCGATATTTAGACCATTTAGCCCATGTTGCGTAATAAACATCAGCTTGAAGCCTTAGCATGTATGTCACACATTCCATTTTATGAGTTTCTCCAATAATTTTTAACCAGTCTTCTAATGTAGGTGGATCTGGTTGAAGCCATTTACGTGTAATTACGTTTTTTGCACAGGCACAAAGGATTTTGAATAAATATCTGACATTGTTAGGTAAATCATATATCCCCCATGTATAGTGTCATCAATTTTATTGATATTTCAAGTTGCTGGATTTTTTTCTCCACTAAATCGATGGCTCCACTGCATGACATGTAACAAACAGCGTCACTCTGTCGTGATGTCTTCGAGCTGTGGCTCAGGTTGAGCAGGTGTAAGTGTGACCATAGAACCCAACACAATCACAGCTCGACAGTCCTAGTGTGAGTGCACCATAAATCATTATATATTAAAAAAAACAATGTATCAAAATGAGAATATTAGTCAAATATGACTCCTGTTTGTCATTGTAGTTCAGTGTAGGACTGGGCTGCTCCATCACAGCAGAAATTATAATCACGATTATTTGATTGACTATTGGAATCATAATTATTTCACTCTGTTACTAACAAAATTAAAGGCCCTATACCAGATTTTTACACACTTAAAACCATGAAAAACACAACAGTTTGCATTGTCCAAACATATTTCTCACTGTGCCTACGCTAATTATTCACAGCAGTGAATTTATACAGGCTTTTCACAACAGACTGTTTACAACTAACACCAGCCTTAAAACAATAAAAACACTTTATAATTAGATGCAGCACTCAGCAGTCTCATTATGACCAAAGTTTGTCTTGTGCTGAGGCAAGACAAATGTTCCTCAAATCAGGTAGAGCCCCTTTAACAGTCGTATCAAAATGTGACAGTAATATTGTGTTGCTCTACCCGTTTTTGTGTATTTTATAAACTGTTTGTGTTTGTGCTCAGGTTCTCTCTGCTCTGGACATTCTCCAACCTCCACACATCGACTACTTTGAGGAGATGTATCCTTTACTCACCACATCCAAATATAGGAGGAGGTTAGAATAGGTTGTGTTGACGTGACATTAAACATTGTATAATCCCTATTGAAACACGCTGGGGGTGTTCTACCTGTACGTCTGTGGCGTGATGTTCAGCAGTTACATGAAACAGAAAACGCACACCAAAATTCTTATAGAGGTGCAAATGCAAGGAACAGCAAAATAAAAGTGAAAAAATGCATCGCACACTCAGATGTTCAATAGAGCTGGTTTCTTTGGACTCTTGGATCTCGCGTCTTAAATCTCTGGTCCAAAGCAAGAAAAATATCTGACGTAGGCTTTTTTTGCCAAAACGTTATTTAAAAATATAAAAAATCTTTTGGACATCGGCCATCTGAGTGTGCTGTGCATTTTTTCACTTTTGTAACGTTCAGCAGTTACCATGGTGACTCAACGTGCACCGTAGCACACTGCAAAAACGCTTGGCCAAAATTTAAGATATAAACACTTAAATCTATCAGAAAATGAAATGATCTGTTCGTGCTGCAAGATCATTTTACTTGCCAAGTTCTCTTAAAATAAACTACCTCTAGACTAGAATTAAACAGTCTCAGAACCAGTAAATAAATAGTAAATCGGAAAACCTGATACAAGTTTTAAGATTTTGGCCAGATCAGAGAAATTTGCAGAGTAAGCTCAGCCAGAAAGTTTGAAGAATGATAACAAAATGGATTTATAGAGCACATTTTCAGGAGCCTGTGATCGATAAGAGCGTTCATGGTCCGGTTTAGGAGTTTGGTTTTCAACAAAAAGATGAGAGTGACTAATTAAAAAACTATCCTGTGACCATAATTTTATGTGAGAGACATCAGCTCACCTGTTGTAGTTCCAGATAAGTCACTTCTTTCTGGTCAGATCATGTTGAATTAAAGCTTAGAGTCTTGAGTAAGAGCTCCAGACAGAGCCGTGCCTCCAGTTAGAAATCTATCTGACAATTATCTAGCCTCTGAAACACTTGCTCTCATGTCATTGGTCAGATTTCTTGTGTGTTGTTGTATCCTTGACTCTGATTGGTCAGATATGTGGTGACTGAACTGATGCAAAGCGATCTCCATAAAATCATCGTTTCTCCGCAGCCTCTGAGCTCGGACCACGCCAAAGTGTTCCTCTACCAGATCCTCCGAGGTTGGTCACACTCCAAATGAAGAGATAAAAATCTAAAATTACATCAATTACAATGGAGGTTTAGAATGTGAATTAGTTTTGCATAAGTAGTATACAATGACATTTATTTGTTCAACCCCCTTCCACCTCAGCTCACACAACTACAAGGCAAGGCAAGGCAAGTTTATTTGTATAGCACAATTCGTACACAAAGTAATTCAAAGTGCTTTACAGAATAAGAAATACATTAAAATCATAATAAAAACAAATCAAAACATGAAGATTAAAATTAAAAAAGAGAGAAGAGTGCGGAATGAAAACCTTTCAGTTATCAGTTAACTACAACTACAACTACAACTACAACAACTACAACAACTACAACAAAACAACTACAACAACTACAACAACTACAACAACTACAACAACTACAACAACTACAACAACTAATACAACTAATACAACTAATACAACTAATACAACTACAGCAACTAATACTATGATTACTACAACAACTACTACAGCAACTAATACAACTACAGCAACTACAATAACTATTACAACAACTACTTCAAAAAAACTACTACAACAACTACTACAGCAACGACTACAACTAATACAACAACTACAGCAAGTTCAGCAACTACTACTGCAACTACTACAGAAATTACTATACTACTACAACAACTACAATAACAACTATGTAACAACTACTACTACAACAATAAGCACTACAACTACTACTACAAAAACTACTACAAAATTACTACATTACTACAACTAATACAACAACTACGGCAACTACCACATCTTTTACTACAACTACTACAACAGCAACTACTACTGCTTTTACAACAACTACTACTACAAAAACTACAACAATAACTACTAGAAGAACTACTACAGCAACTACAACAACTATTACTACAACTACTACTACAAAAACTACTACACAACTACAACTACTACAACTACAGCAACTACTACTACTACTACTACTGCAACAACTACAACAATAACTACTACAACAGCTACTACAGCAACTACTGCAACTAATACAACAACTACGACTACAAATACTACTACTACTACTGGGAAGCCATGTGTGGATTATGTTACAGAAAAAAATGTTTCAGAAAAAGTCTGCAATATTTCTCTATATGAAAGCTTTTCCAGTGGTGGTTTATAACTCTTCTTCTTAATCCTCAGGTCTAAAATATCTTCATTCTGCTGGCATTTTACACCGAGACATCAAACCTGGCAACCTCCTGGTCAACAGCAACTGTGTGCTCAAGGTAGGTCATGTCCAAAGTCACTATAACATTATTTCGAGTAACCTTACTTTACTATGCTTGTCTTTGGTTCAGATCTGTGACTTTGGTTTGTACTTCTACTCGAGTAGCATTATTTTGAAGTAACCTTACACTACATTACACTGCTTGTCTTTGGTCCAGATCTGTGACTTCGGTCTGGCCCGCGTGGAGGAGACAGACGAGTCGAGGCACATGACGCAGGAGGTGGTGACGCAGTATTACCGCGCCCCCGAGATCCTGATGGGCAGTCGTCACTACGGCAACTCCATCGACATCTGGTCTGTGGGCTGCATCTTCGCCGAGCTGCTGGGGCGGAGGATCCTCTTCCAGGCACAGAGCCCCATTCAACAGGTGAGGTTAAAGCGCCGCCGTGGAACTCTTTCTGGTTCCCGTGGGAAGTAATTTGCTGGAATAACCTTTAATTGAACAGTTTAAATCTACAGAATGTACGGCAGAAATAGCTCTCTAAATGGTCACATTTTATACGCCACTTTTCCACTTTCAAGGCACTCAAAGCACTTTACATGAAGAACCCACTCACCCATTCACACACACATTCATACAGCAGTTTACACGAATTTTGCCACAATAACAGCATTCATCTGTGGGAGCTGGAATCGCACCGCCAACCTGTGGGTTTGTGGTTCTGACTGCTCTACCGATGATCTTTTGATCTGATAATTATTGAACCTGTTCCATCTACTGTAACTATTCACTACAATGAGTTTATAAGCACATAAGAGTCCCGTCAAGTGGTAACGGAGGGAAACAGGGGCAGATTTTTGACATTCAAATGTCTCTTATTCAGAAACTATTCAGGACTATTGAAATAAGTAAAGTATCAGAATGTAGGAAAGAGTTACACTCCAACAGGGTCAAGTTAAACCTGTGATATTCTTTCAAGTTGTTGACAAAAAAGTTAAAAACTCATGTTGGTAACGGAGGGAATGAAATATGCAGCACTTTTTGGGCAATAAATCCAAACAGTGATAAGTCTTGGTTCTCACTTACATATCCTTAACAAACTGGTTTGAATATTTGCTTCATATAGTTTTCTACCATATGGTACAAGATTAGGTTGAAAAACCTCTTACTTTTTGACTCATGAGATTTTTTATTAAGAAAGGTCATGGTAACGGAGGGAAAATTGTGCAAACAAGTAGAAGGTGCAGGATTTTACATCATTTGTCGCTTTTTTCTTCTGAATACTTTAATATTACTTCAAAATGAAAGGAAACTATTTCTATAAAATATGTCAGTCCTTCCAAGCAAATTTTTATCATTTTAAATAAATTTTTTTTGGAAAAATCATGTACCTTCATCAACAGTTCAAAGATGGAATAACACAAGATATGATGAAATACATCCATTTATTGACATGATTTGCAGGTCTTTGAAATTTGGGAAATAATTTTTGTTCCATGTTTCATACATGGTCTGTTTAAAACATATGGAACTTTAGAACCAAAAATGGTACAGAAAAAAGGTCAACAGTTTCATAAACTAGAGTACATATGTATCTGTTCAATACATTTTTATATCAGATGCATTAACTTGAATTTTTGGCCTTGTTGTTTACTTCTGCTTGACTGGGCCCAGTAGCTCAGTTAGTAAGAATGTTTGTCTTCTGATCTGAAGGTTGGCAGCTCGAATCGCGGCACGATTTCAGCTCCCACAGATGATTTCTGTTGTTTAATCCAATCCACTTTATTTTTATAGCACATTTCATACACAAACAGTTTTTAAAGTGCTGCACAAATACTTAATAATAACAACAATAATAATAATATAATGATTAAATAAACACTCAGATTTAATCATGCTAGTCTTAAATCAATAAAACCAGTAAAAAACAAAATAAGCGCAAATAGTTGTTGTGTCATTGGGCAAGACATTTACTGTATTTTCCAGGCGATTAGCCGTGGTCTTAAGCCTCTAACCGCATCAAAAAAGGACCGCGCGCCCCGCAGTCAGAGCGCCTCATACATGAATCCACTCGGGTGTCCCAGCACGACTTCAGTAAACTATAAAGCTGCACCACCCACAGCGCATGCGAACACACACGGAGCAGACAGCGACCACAAAGCAAAACACACCCACAGACACACTCATCACTCCACGCCGACGAGAAACGGAACGGAGGAACAAACTGAAAAAGCGAGTGCAATGTGCCACTTCTAGACACAACTGAACAAATGAGACATCACGACCGATCCAGTGGTCCCGGCGGTCCCAGACAGCATCCTCCCAACACGCCACAATTGAACAAAGCCCAGAGTCACTGTGACTGCACCAAACAAAGTCCCACTGACCCATCCAACTGTTGTGTTTCGCTTAAAGTCTAGTGCGGTTTATTTGTGAAAAAAGTTCGAAAATAGACCATTTAATGACAGTGCGCCTTATAATCCAGAGTGCCTAATCGTCCATAAAATACGGTAACCCATCTCGCCCCCAGTGTCTGCGTACACTGGTGTGTGAATGTGTGTGTGAATGTGTGTGTGAATGGGTGAATGCGCTTTGAGTGTCTTGAAGGTGGAAAAACACTGTATACAGATATGACCAAAATGTGACCACTTTTCGCAGCTTTAAAACTCCAGAGTTTTGTCGTGACTGCAAACCTAACAACAGCCAGCATGGTAACGCACATGTCCTGATTATCAGACAATTATACATTTTAGACTTAGACTCAGACAAACTGTTTTGATCCACAAGGGAAATAGTTTGGACACAGTAGCTCACACATCACAATAGCAAAAATATAAATGGTAATAAATTCCAAAAAATAAGTAGCGAAAAAGATATAGAGACAGGTGTCAAATAAGACATAATCATAAATGTAAATGTACAACCAAAAATAAAATGAGACATAATTATATAAATGTAAATGTACAAGTCAAAATAAAATAGAAAGATATATAGCTGGATGTCGGCACCACGCAGCAGATAAACACATGGGGGAAAAAAATGATTTCAGGGTCTTTAAAGGTGCACTACGTAACTTTTCACCTTTTTGTCTCTATAGAAATGTGATCGCTCTACTTAGAATGGTTATATCGCTCAGAAATACCTAGAAAAACAGACATTCTGACTGTGAGTGGGGTCTCCACTCCACAGATCGGACCTGTAACTTGGTCTCAGTGGAGATAGAAAGGTTACATACCGTGAAACATTCCAGACAAAGCAATAACATCTCTGTGGAGAAAAGTATTTCAGTTTCACAATGCACCTTTAACTAAAATGCTTGTGTATTTGCTTTTGTGTTGTAGCTGGACCTGATCACAGACCTGTTGGGGACGCCGTCGATGGAGGCCATGAGGACGGCGTGTGAAGGAGCCAGAGCGCACATCCTCAGAGGCCCACACAAACAGGTAACACACAAATACTGCTAAAACGTTTAGGTTGTGGGGCTGTCACCTGCTTGTTTCTATATGTCATCACGCTGCCTGGAATGTTCCTTAGTATGACATTAAACAGCTCTACTTTACATTTATTCAATTCCAGGTGGTTTTATAGCTCAAAAATGCCTTGAAAAACAGACATTCTGACTGTGAGCGAGGTTGCCTTTCTGTCTGCATATAAGTGTCTGTTTTTGAACAAAAAGCTGCAAATAAGTACTAAGGACAAAGACTGAGTTTGTGCTGCCTCTAGTGGCCCCTGTGGTTTCACACACGCATCACACAGGACTTCCCTGATTACAGCAGGGGCAGAGTTTGAAGTGTGGATACCATAGAACTATAATCAAATCTGGAATATGAATCCAAGATGGCGTCGTATTGTTTTTAGTTGCCTGAGTTCATTTGCGCATGGGCCCAAAAATAATTTTATCTTCCGCATTTACTTCCTCCCACTTGTGCGATGTCTGTAATGTGCACGGCATGGAGCGTTTGGACCAATCAGAGCGAGGGCTAGGCTAAGTCTTTCAAAGCTAAATTTTATGCGCTTTGAGGATTTAAGAATATTTTAAAGTTTATGTTGTGAAAATAGAAAAGTACCATATTTTCCTCAATATAGGACACTCTGGATTATAAGGTGCACTGTCATTGAATGGTCTATTTTCAAACTTTTTTCACAAATAAACCGCACCGGACTTTAAAGGAAACCCAACAGTGTGATGGGTGAGTGGTTTTGTTTGTTTGTCGTGTTCACGGTGACTCTGGGCTTTGTTCAGTTGTGGCGTGTAGGGAGGGTGCTGTCTGGGACACGCTGGATTGTCGTCGTGTTCGCAGTGACTCAGTTGTTCAGTTGTGTCTAGAAGTGGCACATTGCACTCGCTTTTTCGTTCGTTTTTGTTCCGTTCCTCGTCGGCGTGGAGTGATGAGTGTGTCTGCGGGTGTTTATCGCTGTGCGGTCACTGTCTGCTTCCGTGCGTGTTTGGTTTGGTGGTGCGGCTTTGTAGTTTACTGAAGTCGTGCTGGGACACCTGAGTGGATTTGTGTATAGGGCGCTCTGGATTGTGGGGCGCGCCGTCATTTTTTAATGGGGATGGAGGCTTAAAAGAGCGTCTAATAGCCTGGAAAATACAGTATCCCTACAAAATCCAACCTTTGTGAAAGCTGCGGATCCCCTGCCAGTCGAACATGGGCAGTTTGAATTCCCAAAAGTGCATTGCGTTCTATGGGAGAATTCTTTCTGGGCCCAAGCTCTCAGGAGGTGCAGTACCTGGAGCCACCACTAGTCAGTCAGTTTTTATTATAGATCCATGGTGGATACCTGTTAGACCAATCACACCTTTCCTTATATTATACTCCCAAACCCCGCCCCTTCTCCCCTCTCACTCTTTTCTTAAGTCGTCCAGGTGCTGCCCGAGTGAGCTGCTCTGTTTTAAACACGTTCTCTGCGTTAGGTTATTTTTATAGCCGTGTTTGAAAATGCAAAGCGAAGCCAGTCGGAGTCACGCGAACACACTGCACACACTCTGCAGTTTCCCCACAGGGACGAAGAAAGCATTCTGTCTCAGTAACTGCAAGAAGACTTTTATCAACGAATGTCAGAATCAGGAATTGTTGTAAATGAGTGCAGGGAGTGATTTTTTTAGACACTCCAAGATCACAGTTTCAAAATTATCAGCTGAATGTGTTAAAGTGTTTTTTTATTTGTTAAATCCACTTGTTGCTCAGAGCGTAACCGAGGCTAACCAATAGGAGGAGTGGGAGGGAAAAAAAACTTTACACAGATGAAGTCACGACAGAATGATTTGACCGAAAAAGGCAGAGGGTCAGATCATGTGTATCATTCTCAGGATTTGCTCTGCCCTGGGTTCAGTCCAGTGTGGTTGGAGGATTTGTGCAGACTCCAGATTACTGCGGTTAATGGGACTAACACCAAGGTCACAATCAAAACGTGACAAACACAGCTCACCAAACTAGAGATTTACATACAAGCCGGTCAGGAAAACACAATTTCAGACTATGAAATCAAATTAAAGTCATTATTCACACACTTCAGTGGTTAAATTTTGGCTTTTTAATCAACACAGGACTAATTGCACCAAATGATATGTTTTTTGTTTTTGTTTTGGGAGGAAGTGTCAGACTTCCGAGGAATAAATTGGACGTTGTTTATGTTAAATGGCTCTGGAGTGGGCTCGAGCTAATTTCACGAAAAAGACAGACTTTTAATCAGGGCCAAAAATAGTCTCTAGAGATGGAGGCTTTGTTAAAGGTACAGTAACGGAAAAACAGACTTAGGAACATTCGACTTGGATATAGGTTGTGCGTGGTTGTGTGCAATGTTAGAGTGAAAATAACAACAGTTCGTGGAGACAAGTAGGCCAAATGAGTCAGGTTTGTGGAGGTGCAAGCCCGCTCAGAGTAAGGGCACATGCTTTTCAGTGCAATAAACGCAATCAAACCAAAAAACATGCTTTACTTTTGTTCTGGTTTGTTGGCTAAAAAGTTACATAGTGACTAGGAATGTATTGATATCCAAATCTCTACAATATTATCACGATATGCATCTCACAGTATGATATTTATTGCAATATTTTGGAGAGGTTATTATTATTGTAGGCAGGATACGTGTTTGCTTTTAAAAAATATTTACAAGATTCTGGTGTGAATTATTACTGCCATAATCCTAAGAATTCAAGTAAAAACATATTTCTTCATGTTGTCTGCACTGAAATGAATCGTGGGATATGTAGTTCCCTATGCTTATTGGCTCTTACTACTATAAAACCTGCATTTAAGCAAAGAAATTTGTAATTCCATATACTGTGACAGCCCAAGATATTGTGAGACGACACAATATCACGATATTTTGATTATTGTTACATCCCTATTACTGATCACTGTTTAACTCTTGTGTGTTGTTGTGTGCAGCCGTCTCTGTTGTGCGCTACGCTCTGTCTACGGCCTGATATGATATTTTCTGCATTATATGTTGTTCTGGATTATAAGGCACACTGTCATTGAATGGTCTATTTTTGAACTTTTTTCACATATAAACCGCACTGGACTATAAGGCGCATTAAACGAAACACAGCAGTTAGATAAGTCAGTCAAACATTATTTGACACGTAACACATAAAAAAAATACTGTCTGAGATGCTAAATTGTTAGAGTATTTACAGTAACTCAATTGTTCAGTTATAACTAAAAATTACACATTACACTGACTTTTTCAGTTCATTCCTCGTCCACAAATCACTCAAATTTTTCATCTTCAGTGTCCAAGTTAAACAGTTGGGTGATTCCGGGGTCCAGCACTTCCACATCCCTCTTGTCATTATCCGAGTCAGTGTGGTTACTGTTCCCTGGCAGTTCAGTGATGATTCTGGTCTTGGTGAAAGCTCAGACCACAGTTGATACTGATCCTTAGCCCAGGCGTCCATGATCCGTTGGCAGATCGTGGCGTAAGTCATTTGACGCCGTCTCTCTTGGTGAATGTGTGTTCTCCTTCTTTCATCCACTGCTCCCACGCAGCTCGCATTTTCACTTTGAACGACTTGTTGACACCAACATCTAGCCGCTGAAGTTCTTTCGTTAACCTACCCAGAACGATGGCAAGCACTGAATTAATTTTCTTCCTTCACTTCTGTACCATTGATTCATTAATGTTGAATTCTCTCGCAGCTGCTCTATTCCCATGTTTTACTGCGTGACTTATAGTCTTGAGTTTAAAGTGGGTGTTGTGAGCGTGTCTCTTGACAGGTGCATTTTGATATAAAAGGAATCACAGTCTGTATTACTCCTGATGCTCCTGACTACGGGAGCTGTAATGCTGCAAGTGGAGTGGCTTTGTAGTTTACTAAAGTCATACTAAAACACCCCAATAAATTCAGATATAAAGTGCTCTGGATTATAAAGCACGCACTTGTTTTTGGATGAAATTAAAGACTTTTAAGTGCGCCCTATAGTGCGAAAAATACGGTATCTAAAGTGTGTATATATATATATATAAAGTCCAATAATGTTTGTTTAACTCTTGTGTGTTTTGTGTTGTTGTGTGCAGCCGTCTCTGCCTGTGCTCTACACTCTGTCTAGCCAAGCGACCCATGAGGCGGTGCATCTCCTCTGCCGCATGCTGGTGTTCGACCCGGTGAGTCAGAGCCTCCGGAAGCCCACTGGTCTGGGTAAAAATAGCCCTCCTCATTCACACACTCACACTCGGGCTGTAATTATAGACTGCACGCCCGCTTGTTTAACCCCAGTGAGTTATCGGCATCTCCAACGTCACTGCCGACCCCGCGACGCTGTTCCAGGGCACTCTGAAAAAGTGCACATGACAGCTTTTCATGTTCTTCTAATTATTACTTAGTTTAGTGGCATAGTGCCTCTGCTGAATATTTGTCATAGTTTTACATCAGTTAAGCTCTACTTTGTGAAGAAATGTTGGAATGAAAATGTAAGAAAATTCTATAATTATTATTATTTTTGAGTTAATATCTTTAAATGACAGCTGTAACCAAAGCCCAAAATCTATGAATACACAAAACTCCATTCAAAATGCCAGAACTATGTTTGTGCAAAAACAAAATTTTTTGACAGTTTAAACATTACTTTAACAAAATAAAGTTGCTTTTTATTTGTCAAATGATAATTATTGGGTAAATTAGTGATCTTTTGCCCTTTTTAACATTATGGTTGCTAGGTAACAGTTATGGAAGTACCTTTACACTTTTATGCCGGAAGTAAAAAGTATGATCTTGGCAACAGATGTAACTTTTCTGGTGGAGGGTCGGATCTGTGGAGACAGGAGCCCACTCAACAGGAAGAATGGATTTTTGAATGCTATTTTTGAACTATAGAAAATGGAAACACGGCTATAGTGCACCTTTTAAATGTAATCATCTTATTTTAGTTGTCTAACCTGTCTCTATCGGTCTTGTTTCCTCCTCCTCCTCCTCCTCCCCTGTGTGCCCTGCAGTCGAAGCGTATCTCAGCGAAGGACGCCCTGGCTCACCCGTACCTGGACGAGGGCAGACTCAGGTACCACACCTGTATGTGCAAATGCTGCTACACCACCTCCTCCGGACGCGTCTACACCAGCGACTTCGAGCCCGTCACCAACCCCAAGTTTGACGACGGCTTCGAGAAGAACCTCAGCTCGGTGCGCCAGGTCAAAGGTCAGTGCTGCTGAAGGAGATGGTTTTATGATGGTTTTAGAGTCGTGAGCTTTAAGAGCTGAGATGGGAGTGTGCTAGCCCGGCAACTCCAACCACTAGGTCAGGAATCAAAATACACTAGATGATCCGCAAAAACCCCGGAAGTGCGAGTTCAGGCACCAGCCAATCAGCGAAGAGCCAAATATTCTGTGTTGACAACGATTCCCGAGATTAAGGATTTAAAGGCAAAACAAAGAGAATGTTTGGTGAATTTTATCAAGGGGAAAGACGTTATTGCTCCTATGGGATTTGGGAAAAGCTTAATATACCGATTAGGGATGGGCATTCAATTAAATTTTCTTAATCGATCGCCGGGAGAATTAACGATCAGTTATCGATCATCATTATTATTACTATCTGCACTACTAATCTGCATAAATAAATTCAACTTTACGACATATAAACCGTAACCACTCTAGAGCCACATCAGCCCGTTTGACATTAGAATGTGTTTAATGCAGATTTGTGCAAGACTCACAGAAACCAAACTTAAAACCACATGGCTAATTTGCATAAACTAAGCAAAGAAAAAAAACAGCTCTTGTGTCGCTGATGTGGTTCAACTTCTGTCGGATTAAAGGACACGACTAGTTAGTGTGACCGTATTTGCGTTTGTCAAAACCAGGACACCGTACGGGGGGAGGGAGGTGGGGACTCGTCATCGACATTGAGCGACTCTCACCTGGCAAAACTTTTTCCCACTGGACACAGAAACATATGTGCCTGCTTTGTGCACATGGCCTCACACTTGTCCCGACCGGAACGGAAAGGAATTTCTTGTACAAGTCATCGTTAAATACGCATTTGTGCTTCAGTACGTTGCAGACTGACCGACTGTTTGTGTCTCGCTCCTTCTGAGTGCAGAGAGACACATGTACAGACCACTCTTTGGTCACCCTACACTACGCACAGCAACCTACATTCGGTTTGTCGATTAAAATTAACATAATCGATGAAATTCTTAATGATCAATTATCGATTAATCGACTAATCATGCCCATCCCTAATACCGGTGCATTACATACATCACGACCAAGTAGTAGCGATTGGTTAAATGATAAAAAGTACACGCCTACTGTTGAGCGAACGAATTCTAACACTGCGAGGTCAGATGGTTTTTACAAAGTGAAACCGTCTGGTAAATCAGGCTAGGAGTGTGCTGCATTGTCAAAAGGTTTTTAAAGCCGGCAGGTTGTTTTAGGGAATGTTTACATATTTACATTTAAGTGTTAGTGGCCAAACCTCCTGATCAAAGCCTGATCGCGTCACTCCTCAGAAGACAAGCGGGGCCAGGCCTGGACCTGGCCCACACGGATTATCAGGATTATGCCACAGTGGGGCAGCAGTAGCAGTTGTTGTGTCCTTAGGCAAGAGCTGTCATGCTAACAAAGCACTTTCTGGTTCTTGGAAGATAAAACACTTTAATTGGATGCAAACAGCAGGTATCTGGGACAGCCGCTTTAATGAGACCTTCAACTGTTTTCACCATTGTCAGATCAGCGCGGTCTGAACACACTCCCCACATGAACACGTTTCACAACTTTCAGACGCCAGAATGGAGTTTGAGCATCATCCTAGCACCTCCTATAGTCACACTGCTTAGTATGGAGGAGCCAGTGACGCAGTTTGGCAGCTTTGGTTCAGTCTTTCAGTGTGCCCCAAGACAGCTGTGACTACAATAATATCTAAATCCAGGATTTAGTATCGGGGAATGAATAATGCCTTTAGTGTAGTTAAGATGATTGTAGAAGAAAGCTTAATACAAATATTGTTTACCTTTTGTGTTATTTGTTCAGAAATCATCCATCAGTTCATCCTGGAGCAGCAGAAGGGCAGTCGAGTCCCGCTCTGCATCAACCCTCAGTCCGCCGCCTTCAAGAGCTTCATCAGGTAAAAACACTGACACAAGAACTTCATCAGGTAAAAACACTGTGACACAAGAACTTCATCAGGTAAAAACACTGACACAAGAACTTCATCAGGTAAAAACACTGACACAAGAACTTCATCAGGTAAAAACACTGTGACACAAGAACTTCATCAGGTAAAAACACTGTGACACAAGAACTTCATCAGGTAAAAACACTGACACAAGAACTTCATCAGGTAAAAACACTGTGACACAAGAACTTCATCAGGTAAAAACACTGACACAAGAACTTCATCAGGTAAAACACTGTGACACAGAACTTCATCAGGTAAAAACACTGTGACACAAGAACTTCATCAGGTAAAAACACTGTGACACAAGAACTTCATCAGGTAAAAACACTGACACAAGAACTTCATCAGGTAAAAACACTGACACAAGAACTTCATCAGGTAAAAACACTGACACAAGAACTTCATCAGGTAAAAACACTGTGACACAAGAACTTCATCAGGTAAAAACACTGACACAAGAACTTCATCAGGTAAAAACACTGACACAAGAACTTCATCAGGTAAAAACACTGACACAAGAACTTCATCAGGTAAAAACACTGACACAAGAACTTCATCAGGTAAAAACACTGTGACACAAGAACTTCATCAGGTAAAACACTGTGACACAAGAACTTCATCAGGTAAAAACACTGACACAAGAACTTCATCAGGTAAAAACACTGACACAAGAACTTCATCAGGTAAAAACACTGACACAAGAACTTCATCAGGTAAAAACACTGACACAAGAACTTCATCAGGTAAAAACACTGACACAAGAACTTCATCAGGTAAAAACACTGACACAAGAACTTCATCAGGTAAAAACACCGTGACACAAGAACTTCATCAGGTAAAAACACCGTGACACAAGAACTTCATCAGGTAAAAACACTGTGACACAAGAACTTCATCAGGTAAAAACACTGTGACACAAGAACTTCATCAGGTAAAAACACTGTGACACAAGAACTTCATCAGGTAAAAACACTGTGACACAAGAACTTCATCAGGTAAAAACACTGACACAAGAACTTCATCAGGTAAAAACACTGACACAAGAACTTCATCAGGTAAAAACACTGTGACACAAGAACTTCATCAGGTAAAAACACTGACACAAGAACTTCATCAGGTAAAAACACTGTGACACAAGAACTTCATCAGGTAAAAACACTGACACAAGAACTTCATCAGGTAAAAAACACACACAAGAACTTCATCAGGTAAAAACACTGACACAAGAAATTCATCAGGTAAAAAACACTGTGACACAAGAACTTCATCAGGTAAAAACACTGTGACACAAGAACTTCATCAGGTAAAAACACTGACACAAGAACTTCATCAGGTAAAAACACTGACGACTGGACTCAGTTTCACTCTCCATTTATAGTGACACACGGGTCATTATAGTGACATGCCCGGGAGCATGTCCCACCGGGAGGAGGCCCTGGGGAAGACCCAGGACACGCTGGAGGGACTGTGTCTCTGGGCTGGCCTGGGAACACCTTGGGGTCCCCCCGGAAGAGCTGGAGGAAGTATGTGTGCAAAGGGAATTCTGGGAGTCCCTGCTTAGAGTGCTGCCTCCGCGACCCGGCCCCGGATAAAGAGGAAGAAAATGGATGGATGGGAATCTAAATATATTCATTAATCTGACAATTAATACCACTGGACTTGATTTAGGAGTTGTAATTTTGAAGACTAAATGAGGCAACCCACTCTGTATGAGTTACCAAAGAAATAATATGATCAAGTGTTTTTGCCTCAGAATAATGAATCTTTCCACATGTACTAGACCAGGAATACACCAAGAATACACCAAGAATACACCGGGACTAGACCGGGACTAGACCGGGACTAGACCGGGACTAGACCGGGACTAGACCGGGACTAGACCGGGAATAGACCGGGAATAGACCGGGAATAGATCAAGAATAGATCAAGAATAGATCAAGAATAGATCAAGAGGTTTTAAAATAATAAAATCACAATTGAGCCTGTGTTGCCAGTGCCTAAACCTGTAGATAGAGGACACATCTGATTTCGTCTCATTCTCAGTTTATGTTCAGAACCTCCAGAATTCCCTGTCTGAGCTGCAGAGGCTGCACTAGCACTGACTCATGATTGGCTGCAGGGGTTGGAGGGTTAGGTAGTGCCATTTCAAATATTTCTCTCTTATCTTACCTTTCCGTTGTGGTGTTTTGCAGCTCTACGGTGGCACAGCCCTCTGAGATGCCTCCGTCTCCGCTGGTGTGGGAATGAGGACCATCTCTCCTTCTTCCTCCTCCTCCTCTTCCTCATTTTACTCATCTTTAAACCTGCGTAGCATTTCACTGGACAGGTCTGCTCTGTGTCTACTGAATGAAGAAAAGCCCACAGACCAGCGCTTTACGGGAGTGACTGATGTTAGAGTTAGTTATTTGGTCTTGGGATGGTTTTTGCCACAATTTGTAGGTCCTCCACTTCACTAAACCAGGACTATACAAAGGTTTTAAAGATTTTATTCATGTTGTAATGGCATTTGCACCTTAAAAACATATTTAAAGTACTATTATATTTCATTCATGTTTGAATAATCCTGCATGCTAAGAGTTGTTCCCCATTATTTCCACTAGGAGGCAGTAGACACCTGATCCAAGCATTCTTTGCCTTGTGAAAGAAACAGCTACTTGGATACATATGTAATATAAATACATGTAACTATACTCTCTATTACGATGTTATTTGTCTCTTATTACCACTAGTGGAAAAAGTACTAAAGTAAAAGTACTGTTACAGGTTATAAGTGAATTCATAGTATAGTTATTTAAGTTTTTACCCCAATTTTGGTAGCATTTTTTGGTAGTCTTTTATTCAAAACTGTATTAATTGAACAGTTTAAATCTAAATTAAGATATTTAAACCATAATCCACATATTCCCTTTCTTTTTGCAAATATAATAAAGTAGTTCCCTAAAAAAATATTCGATTGCAGTAATGTGAAGTGAATATTTGTAATGAGTTACTTTCTATCGTTATGACAGTGCTGTAATTATAATGAAAAGTCTCTTGTGGGTTATTTCAAATGGAAAATAATGCTTCAAATATGTGTCTACTGCCTCCTAGTGGTAACGGAGGAGAATGCTACCACAAATGTCCTCGAACGTATGGGGAAAACTCCAAAAATCTAAATGCAGCCTTTTGAGAAATTACTGAGAAATGACTAAAATTTGTAACATCTTATTCTTCAAGATGCATTTATCCTTTGTAATATATATATTCTAATATTTCGCAGTCATAGTTTTATTCTTGATGTGGCAGAAACCATCCTGTATTTTTAAATGAAAACTTAGTCGACCAAATCTTAAAGGGTTTGTCCATCACTTCCATACGATGTGGACCTTAATGATTCTATATGAAGACTTTTGTTTAATATATTCAGTATTATGGGTAAATAATAGTCTATATTTAAGTAGATTTCTTGATGTTGTTGACGCCCCCACATGGTTTGACACTGGGAAGTTGCCAAAATGAGCTTTGAATTCAGACAATCGATGAAGTTAAAGGTGCGTTGTGAAACTTTTCTGGTGGAGGCTCTGCTCGTTTCCATGGATATGTCACCGCTCTGCCTGGAATGTTCCACAGTATGACTTTAAACAGCTCTACTTTACATTTATAGAATTTATAGAAAGTGGTTTTAGAGCTCAAAAATACCTAGAAACACAAAATTCTGACTCTGAGCGGGGTCGCCTCTCCACAGATCTGAACTGTAACTTGGTTTAGTTTGGTTTCCGTAAAGAAAGAATGATTTAATGCCACACTGTGAAACATTCCAGACAAAAGCAATAACATCTCCATGAAGAAAAGCTTTTGATAGACCCTCCCCCCCAAGAAAGTTACACAATGCAGCTTTAAATGATTTAATATCCAACTTTGTATTTTAATGGGCAAATTTTAGAAGTTTATTTAAAGATTTTAAAAAGCCCCTTTGCCAAAGATAATAGCCTTGTGGACTCGTGCAAATAGTGAAAATTATGGAAAAAATTTAATATAAAACTAAAATTCACGTATTTTTGGATAAACAACCATTGACCTAAATACTACCAATTACTTCAATTCAGTGCGGTGCCCTATGTAACTTTTCTCAGGAAGGGTCTGCCACTTGCTTGTCTCCATGGCGATGTTATTGATTTGCTTGAAAATGTTCCACAGTATGGCATTAAACTGATCTAGTTTGCGTTTATCAAAGTACAGGTGTTTTCATTCTCACAGTGAGCCGAGTCATCCCTCCACAGATCTGACCTGTAACTTGGCGTAGATACATTTAATGCCGTACTGCGGAACATTCACGGCAAAGCGGTAACATCTCCACGGAGACAACCAAAAAAGTTACGTAAGGCAACTTTTAATGAAATTTGACTTAACCAAATATCTTACGCGTTTTTCACAATTGATCGAATATTTTTAACGTTTTTAAATCCTAAAAAGTAAAATACAGCTACTACTAATAAATATGAACCATGTTGGCACGAGGCTTTCCTGAAATTTGCCAGATTTCCTCCAGATTTTCAACTAAAGGTGCACTGTGTAACTTTTCTAGTGGAGGGGAACTTCATTTGTTTGTTTCGATGTTCCACAGTATGACTTTTATAGCTCAAAAATCGCTAGAAAAACAGGCACTCTGACTGTGAGCGGGGTCGCCTCTTCGCAGATCTGACTTGTCACTTGGCCTGGTTTGGTCTGCGTGAAGATACAAAGGTTTAATGCCACACTGTGAAACATTCCAGACAAAGCAATAACGTCTCTACAAAGAAAATCTGACGGCGCCTCCACCAGAAAAGTTCCACAGTGCACTTTTAGAGTTTGGTTTTGCGCTGCTGGCACATATTACTGTTTTTCAAATGATTTCTGTATTTATTCTTGATCCGAAACGCCACAAATGTCACGTCCTGCTTCAAAACCCAAACCACTATGAAGACTGCGTAACTAAAGGTGCTTCTTTTTCTGTTGAATTGTCGGATTTTAAGGAGTTTTGTGGACACGGCGGTAACTGGTTTTGTTTTTAATGTGTGCCTCTTGAGTTCGGACGATTGTAACTAAAATATTCCGTGAATTAATTCGATAAATGGACAAATCGAGTGTTCCGAAGAAAGACAATTTAATCACTGTTAACCAAATGAGCTGGGTCTTTGGTGGCATTGGCCGTGTGCTTTTGATTATGCGGTTTGTTGTGTCCCTGGGCAAGACACTTGAGGTCAGAGAAGCCGTCGGCTGTAGGGATGCGCCGATCTGGAAACATTTACTGGATCGGATATCAGCTTTTTACTGTTTTTTGTGGGAATTTTGTTCTGTAGTTACTTTAGGGCTACAGTTTTTCTTTTTTTTTTCACTGGAACAGTTTTATTTTTTTGTTTTAACTAAATAAATGCTGTGTACCAGTTTACTAAACACTGGTATCGGTTGATATCGGCAGAAACTTAAAGCCATAGTATCGAAATTGGTATCAGAGCTGAAATTGCAGGATCGGTGCATCCCTCGCAAAAGTAACTCACTACCGCCGAGAGTGGAAAGCGACACAATAATGAACCACATTTTTATTTAATGTACATGAAATTCTCACAGGATTTAGAATATGTGATTATATAAGATTAATTGTTATATTGGACTCTGGCTCATCCCGATCCGTTTATCAAAATATTTAAGAGGCTCTGTGCACAACTGCGTCCGGCAATCACACTTGTTATTCCAACGTCCACCTGGAGAAAGTGCAATGGACCGGCCAATCGAATCAGTTTTTCGAGACATAAACTCGGGCTAGTTCAGTGCAGACCGAGTCGGGTGGACATTAAACTTTCTCGGACATACATATTTTCCCCAGTTCTCGCAATGGAACGCATTTACAAAGGATGTCGGGAGAACTGACTCAGATTTATCCACTACCGACATTCAATAGACTGCGACAATAGCGTCACTACCTCCTGTCTAATTGTGTATCTATGTTGTTTTTGTCTCAGTTTAAAATCGTCTCAAATTTAAATGAGTAAATATTTAAAGAGAAGGTCATGGAAAGCAATGGACTACACAAATCAAATGAAAACTTCAGCAGATGGAGGAGACTAAGGCTACGTTCAGACTGCATCCTAAAGTGACCCAAATCTGATTTTTTTTTGGCCCCTATGTTCCTGTATTTGATCTTTTAATGACAGTCTGAACGACACAGATCTGATTTTTTTCAAATGTGACCCAGGACACTTGGATATGTGCTCCTGAAACTGATACATATCTGATCTTTTGACATGTGACTTCAGTGTGAACGGCCAAAGTGCATTCATCCACCTACACGTTATCAACAAGACACAAACGTCACTATTCTGCGCTGAAGTGTGCGAGAATTGTTAATGAACTCCGTGTGACTGAAGTGAAGCACATCACCACTCACCACTCTTGGCTCCGTCTCCACATCCACACGTTCCTTTCAACGGACGTCGCTGCCGCTGCCCACAAAACACCACGACCAAAAACCTCGTCCTTCTCCTTCTCAATCTCCTCCTTAAAACAAGTAAGTTGTTCATGTTCTGGCTCCGGTACGAGAGGAACTTTAAAATCTCCAGGTGCTCGATGATGCGTCCATGTTTGGACAACTTCTGTAAACACAGAGACGCTCGCTGCGGTTGACGTCGTCGTGTCTCCAGTGCACATGCGGGACACTTTTGGGCCGTTTAATGTTCACACTGGAGTCACATACAAGTCACATTTAATTGGAAATGTGAACGACCTCGAAAAAACATCGGATTTCACAAAAAAATCTGAATTGAGAGTTAAGCCCTGCAGTCTGAACGTAGCCTAATGTGTTTAGAAAAAGATGTTTGCGTCTCAATGCTAATGCTAATTTTGAGACATAATCAATATTAAAACAACACAAACTGAAGTATTCTACATATAGAAATAATTGGGTACTTTTTACTTTATTTCATTTGAATTTGAATTGGTTTATTGCATATTTTACAATTTTAATAAAAGTGACCGTTAGCGTTGAGGCACGGTGAGCTAGCTAGTATGCTTTTGTGCACACGGCCTGTTTATCTTTGTTACATTACAAAAGTTTGAAACAGTCGTCGACAAGAAAAAAGATTTAAACCGACACACTACGTAACTTTTCTAGTGACTCACGGGTCCCGCTTGTCTCCATGGAGATAATGTTGCTTTACTGCGAATGTTCCACAGTATAGCATTAAATGTATGTATCTCACGTTAATTCAAATTACACATCTGACCCGCGAGTTCAATCGTTTTAATGCCGTGCTGTGGGACATTCCAGGCCAATTTGAGACAAACAGGTGGCAAACTCTTCACAGGAAAGGTCATGTAGTGCGGCTTTAATGTGCTTAAATTTGACTGGTTTAACAACGCAGACGTTTACGGACCAACTATAAAGATGACCACCAGTTTATGTGCTCAAAAATAATAATGAAACCTCAAAAATGCACCGGCCAACATTCCAAAGACCCACGTTTTTCAAATTTCGAAAGTCGACGAGAGAGGGGCTGGTTTTGGCGACTTGGTCTTCCCTTAAAAAAAACCCACCATTTCTTCCCACTTGTGCATCGCGTGCTCAAAAAGATCCCAAAACGAAACTCGCCCGACGCCAGTTTACCAGCAATACGACACGTTGAGAAAACCGACCGCCATTTTAGCCACTGAACGCATCCTAGCAGCTTAAACGTAGCATCTCCACACGCATGGTCTCACCTTGAAAACCTCCCTCCCCACTTCCTCTCTGTCTTTAGAAAAAAAATCTTAGAAGGAAATTATTTAATATATTTTTAGACTTGTTTTTTATTCCAGTTTTGTGTCCACCGATGGCATGCTTGCTTTCTTGTAAATATTGTAGAATAGAAAAACGCAAATTAACTCCCTCTAACTTCCTCAAGACCAGACGATACCACTGTATAGAAATTGTATTAGCCTGCACATTTTTGGAAAGGCTGTGAAGTTGATTTTATTTTTAAAACTTGCATACAAATGTATATATTTTCTTGATTTTTACCCTGCTAATATAGGATCTGTAGAGGATTCCTGTACCAAACCCAGAAGTTGTGTACTTTTTTTGTCGAATTGGTGATCTATCTGAAGTGGACGCCTTGTGGTTGAGAGTTCGGTTTGTACATATGATTCGAAAACACAGTTGGGTTTCTACCTCTCGGGCTCCGTATCTCTGTTTACCTCTGCAGAACGCTGTAGAGACGCTTTCCAAAATCTGAATGTCCAGTGGAGGTTTTATACGGAAAAACTCACATGGAAAAGTACGGTGGTGTGGGGGAAGTTCTGCTTTAAAGCGATGGGCGATGAAATCTAATGCGATTCAGGCTTCGGCGTTAAATCGTAAAATCTAAATATATCATTTGAATGGAAAAAAGGTAGAAATAAAACTAACAGCATTCATGTATCATTCGTTCATTTGTTTTTCAGAATAAAACCAAAAATAAGAAAATGACTAAACAACTATATTCTTCATTATTTGTCTCCAAAACTAAAATGAAAAAATAGATAATGATTTGTTTTTTCAGTTTTCAATTTTGTGTTTAAATGAAGAATGGAAAAAACAGATAACGTTTCCCGTTTCTGTGACTTGAACTGCAATGCCAGACTTTGGCACTGCATACGGACTGAACCAGGAGTAAACCAGGACTAAAAGACGACTAAAACTGGACTAAATTGGGTCTAAACCAGGTCTGAACCAGGTCTGAACCAGGTCTGAACTAAACCTGGACTAAACCAGTCTCAGTCCCGGTCTCAGTCCCGGTCTCAGTCCCGGTCTCAGTCCCGGTCTCAGTCCCGGTCTCAGTCCCGGTCTCAGCCCTGATCACCCGACAGTCAACAGGGGCACACCTCCGGGCCCGTCTCGAGACTCAGTACTGGTTCAGATCTGGTTTAGTCCTGGTTCAGTCCTGGTTTAGTCCTGGTTTAGACCCAGTTTAGACCTATTTTAGTCCTGGTTCGGCATTGCAGTTTAAGTCACGGAAACGGGAAATGACCCTTATCCATTTTTTCCATTATTCATTTACACACACAATCAAAAACTGAAAAAACAAATTGCCATCCATTTTCTTATTTTTGGTTTTATTTAGAAAAACGAATGATACACAGATTTAGCAATGTCATTATATAGGGATGGGACAAGACTTTGCGAGACAAAACAATCACAAGATCATGCACACATGAGAAAAATGGTTTTGTTAGACTTTTTTTTCCCCCTGAATTTACGTTTGACTTGGACAAAAAAAAAACAACAGTTAAGACCAATTTGATAAGCTGTAGCTCCAAAAATCAGTACTACAATGACATAAAATAAATAAAAATAGTGAATCCAAAATTATGAAACAGTTTGCACTACTTATTTATTATGATTTATGTCAAAGTCTTGTCTCGTGAACCTGATCTCGTGATGCGTCTCGTTTCGTGAAATTTGGGTCTTGTCCCACCCTTACCAGATCTGCAAATGCAAATCCAATTGATCAATTATTAGAATGACTTAATTTATGACAAAATATTGATAGTGCTGTGCAGATTTAAGGAAGATCGAAGCTTCCAAAGAAACCACTAAAGTCCAAAGAGTTTTACGTCTGAACATTCGCAAACTCTACAAACATCCAGAGAATGACGCTTTGTACAAAATGAAACATGCAATCGGACTTTTGGTGATATAATTTTTAAATACTAGATCTGAACTAAAGCATTTCCGTCAAAAGGAACAGTATTTAGGTAGTGACCGTTCAGATCAGAGAGTCTCAATATCTCTTTACAGTTGGGCGATATAGAGGTTTAAACATTTACTACCCGTGAACGACTTAAAGCTCCAGTTTTCGTCCATCGCTGGTCGCACGACTGCCCCCACACCGCTGTATCTGACCCCCCCAAACCACCTCCCTCTGTTTGTACCCGACCAATAGCCACGGTTTCTGACTGTTAGTGAACCTCTCCTGGATGGGACGAGCGAGAGGAGGCGGAGTTTTGAATCCACGGCCGCCGCGTTCTACAATAAAGTCATGATTTACTGCTCATTTACACATTTTCAGACAAGTTTAAAGCCGCGATGCCTAACTTTTCACGAGGGCCGTCGCCATGGAAGCAGGTATTTTGATTAGCGTGAAAAATAGGCACGGGCAGGGTCTCCTCGTCAGAGTTGAACTGTGACTAGGCCTGACAGTGATAAGATAAATGCCGTACTGGGAAAAGTTTCAAGCAAAGCCCACCTACAAGAATTTAGAAGATTACACCAGTTATATATTAAGTGATGATTTTAAATGATCAAATTACAAATGACCCATCAGCCATAACATTTTCACAATATTGCAATAATTATCATGAGATTTTGACATTTCTAGAACCTAAATACTTCAACCTGTATCACAATTTGTCAAACTCTCTCAAATCCTTAGTCATTTTTCTCAAAGTTTGGCCATTCTGTTGTCCTTAGGTTTCGTGCTGTGGATTCCATTTTGAGGACTTTTGACCTCTCTGTTGCTACCATCATCCATACCATCCTAATTAACTACTTACATTTGTATCCCTCTGAAATCCATGGATAACAACAATATAGTTCATCAAATTTGTTCAAGATGGCGTAACATTTCTGATTAAAAGTTTCTCTGTTTTGTTAAACTTCAGAATTTCTAGTTTGAAATTCACAAACAATATTTGGATATACTGAATACTTGGATATACTTGGATACTTGGCAGGGGAATCGATGGGGGGGGGGGCAAAATTAATATTAGAGGGGGACCCATGTGAGTCTTCTTACCCCGGGCCCCCAACGTTCCGTCGACGTCCCTGAGAATTGGAACCGTAATAGGTTCAAGCAATTGCAATAGTTAGAATGTTATGGCGATTATTACAAAATTCTTAAAAATTTCATAACATTTTAAATTCTGCTACCATGGAGACCCTGTTTCTCGTTTGAAATTCACTTACAATATTTATCAAATAGTTCAGCACTTTTCTAAACTAGGTCCAAAAGTCAGATCTGCGACAGTTAAAATGTTCATTACACCAATATAGCACATCAAAATGTTAACTGCGTAACATTTAAAGCGTCTATGACAGGTCAGACTACAAATTTAACTAAAACACACATAAGGTTGTTATATTTAAGATTTAGATTGTATAATAACAATTGTATAATTCTTTTCCGACTTTGGCCATTTTTTTAGATTTAAAATTTGACTCCCTTGTTGGAAATCGTGAAATCACACTAGGGCATTCCATAACTGTTCCCTAGCAATCTGGTTTAAAACTCCTTTTTTAACAAATAAAAAAAAAGAAAACGCCTTTATTTTATTGAAATCATGTTTAAAGTATCAGGAAAATGTGTTTCTTTTATGTAAATTGTGACGAACTTTTGGGCAGAAGTCTAAAATAGAACTCTCCACTTCCTGTAATTTTCCATATTTTTCAACTTTTTCTTTACAAATTCCTTCTCAAAACCTGTCATACGTAATTCCTAGTTTTAAATCCACAAACAATACTTCAGATCTCAGGAAAAGCTCGGTCGGCCATCTCATGTCCCGGCTCTCCCTCCTCTCCCTCCTCTCCTCTTTGTGTACATGTAGTAGTTTATACAACGGCATACACCATTTTGTGTTCGAACGACGTACTTGAAGCGATTTTATTTCAAAAACGACATTTTGGTGAGAGACTGAAGACTACTGGACTCTGTTTGGATGCGTAATTCCCTCAACAATGTTTGTATATTTGATGTTTTAATCAGATGCATTGTAATTTGAAATATGAAGATGTGTCTATGAAGCACTGGAGGAAACATCTGGAAACTAAACAATAAATGTGACTTTGAACGGAAGACGGTGGTTGTGTATTCTTTACTATTATTATTACTTAAAGGTGCATTGTGTAACTTTTCTGGTGGAGGGTCCGTGAGATGGTTTTCTTCATGGATATGTTATGGGTTTGTTCTGGAATGTTTCACAGTATGGCATTAAACCTTTCGATCTTCAGAGTCAGAATGTCTGTTTTTCTAGGTATTTTTGAGTAATTAAACAACCTTTAACTGAGTAAATGTAACAGAGTTGTTTAATGTCATACTGTGGAACATTCCAGGCACCTTTAACATTGTGGATACTTGAAGAGGGGTTATGTTAACCTGATACATCAGGTGGTTTCGATTCGTAGAAACTGTCTGACCTCACAGTGTTAGAATTCATTCGCTTGAGGGTAGGCGGATACTTTTTTATTTAACCAATCGCTGCTATTTGGTCATGAGGTATGTAATGCACCGCTAACTGGGGTAACTGGTATATTAAGCTTTTCCTAAATCCCATAGGAAGAAGGACAATAACATCTTTCCCCTTGATAAAATTCACCAAACATTCTCTTTATTCCGGCTTTAAATCCTCAATCTTGGGAATCATTGTCAACACAAAATGTCTGGCTCTTTGCTGATTGGCTGGTGCCCGGACTCGCACTTCTGAGGGTCTTACAAACCATTTAGTGTATTTTGATTCCTGACCTAGTCACTGGAGAGAAACGAAATTGAGCGGCAGCACTAGATGGCGCCAACCTGGCTAAGGTTATGTGAGGTTCATGAAAAAAACCTATAACTTTCTATCATGTTACTCCTCTATAGGCGAGTTTCAGCTGACATCATTGTTATTAAAAGCCTGCGTTGCATGCTGGGAAATATTTTGGTTGGAGGCAAGAAACACGATAGCGTCAAACACAGTGCGTAACCTCGCGTATTTCTCCCCGATAATGGTAAATTCCTGCTGCATTATCAGATGCACAAATAGAAGCACGGAAGAAGGAAAATGTCTTTTTCGTATTCTGAGTGAAAAGAACCACTAACGGTGAATTAAACGGCTTTCAAACATCCGCAGAGCAAACGTAGAAGATCCTAACAAACCGTGGACTCCAACAAATTCAACACATCGAGACTCTTGGAGGTTTTCATCTTTTCTGCTGTGAATGGCCCAGGAGTTTCCACCAAGTCATTGTGGATATCGCCCAAGTGAATATTTGTCCAGGTAGTTGGCGATTCTGACCAGAAGTTTGGTTTGGTCCACCTTTTGTCGGGGTTGAAAAGGGTGATTTGTCGTCCATTGATGTTTATGACCAATTTCTGGTCAAATGGTCTTGGGTCCTCTGCCGTTAGAGTGGATAAATAACCGGGATCAATACCCTTTACGTGCTTTCTCGCTCCGTCCGTCATGTTGAATTGGTGTTTATTGCCGCTGACCAAAATAATTCCCAGCATGCAACGCGCACTTTTGTCAAAAATCAAACTCGCCTGTAGTTTTTAGATGTCATCTATGCATGTTTTAGTAATCTAGAGATCTCACCCGGGCCATATTCGAACCTTCCTTATGGTTAGCTGTAAGATTCTGTCCAATGCTCCGCCCACAAGCCTACTTGACACATTTTCCCACACGACAATTGTCAATACAGGATATGAAACTGCACACAATAATTTCACAAACCTGATATGATGTGCAGTAGTTTCATTGTGAGAGACTCAGAGCATCAAAAATGTATTCTGTGTTAGCAGTTAATACCAAGTAAAGTAAATAAAATACTTCATCTTTAAAAGGAACTGGAATGTTTTACTTCCTGTTTTAAAAGGTTATTACAATCACAACTGACCCTGTGTCTCCAGAGCAGGAGTCTCCAACCTGTTTCCTCCGTTGAGCTAATTTTACAAAACGAAAATGCTGAAGAGCTACTACTTTTAGCGGTCATAAGAAATTGAATGAATGTAAGAGCTATGGAGAGCCTTAGATGCCTATTAAACATAAACTATTATTCATTTATTAGTGCACAAAGTTGGGCATTAAAATGACACATGCACAATGGTGATAGGCGTTTAATCAATCACATTTTACTCATTCAGTACAACATGTGTAATTCAGAAATCCTTTGGTGAGCTACTTGAAAACGGGTGGAGAGGTACTAGTACAGGTGTCACCAAATTATTTTCTCTGGGGGCCACATTATCACTCTTGACTGTGACAGGGGCCGGGGTCAGGTAGGTCATAAAACAGAAATGTATGGCCCAGACCAAACTGACCACCAGCTGACCTCACTGTGTAGTAGAAGTGACGAGCCTGACAGCCATCCACAACACTGTATCAACACATCATTCCTGCCTCATGTGTGTTTATTGTTACTAGTGGGTCTTACTAATGTCCTTAACTGCACTACAGACCTGCACGTGCCTTGACTGTCACTGTTTGATCTTGAGTTTGTCAGGTTACAAAAATTAGGCAGCAAATGTAAATACGTCATATAATTATTGAAATATAAATACTTCATAATTTTTTTTTTTTTGGAAAAAAAAAACAACAAAATACAAGATGCAAACATGTTCTTATTTGCCAAAAATAATAATAAAAAAAAAAATAGGCCATGACAACTTTCTAGGATTGCTTCATAGGGCCAGTCAAAGGGGCATGGAGGGCCAGAGTTGGCCCGTGAGCCTAAGTTTGATGGTCCCTGTACTAGTAGCTCCCAAGCTACAGGTTAGAGACCCCTGCTCCAGAATCTTAACCTGTAGATAGAAGGCACATCCTGGATTTGTCTCATTCTCAGTTTATGTTCAGGCCTCACGTGAAAGATCAGAACCTCCAGAAATCCCTCCCTGAGCTGCAGAGGCTGCACTAGCACTGGCTCAGGATTGTCTGCAGGGGCTGGGGTTTAGGGAGAGACCCTCGAGTCCTCAGGTATATGTGTATACATTCAAGGTATTTTGTCATATTGAAATCATTTCACGATAGATTCAATGTCAGGCTTTTTTTTAATTATATAAATATGTCAGTATAACAGAATAAAAAATGTAAAGTGCAGATGACTTTCTGAAGTGTGACGGAGTGTTTTCAGCACAGGAACCCGATCTTCATCTTCTCATCAATGTTCACTTTCTCTAAACACTGAAGAAAAGCCCACGGATTAGAGAGAAAAGAACCAGAAACCAGGTCAACATGTGGAAAGGCAAAATGAGAAGAGCAGTAGCAGCAACAGTAGTAGTAGTAGTAGTAGTAGTAGTAGTAGTAGTAGTAGTAGTAGCAGTAGCAGTAGTAGTAGCACTAGCAGTAACAGTAGTAGCAGCAATAGTAGCAGTAGTAACAGTAGTAGCACTAGTAGTAAAAGTAGTAGCAGTACCAGTAGTAGTAGCAGTAGCACACTGATGGTTTAGGCTCAGATTTAGACCAGTTGTAGAATGTAACAAAGTACGAAAGTAAAAACGATACTTTTTTTACAATATTTTTTAAGGTATCTGTACATTACTATACTGTAAATTTACTGTAAATGTACTGTAGGTGCATTTTAGCGAAGATACATTTTACTTTCACTTCACTACATTTGAGAGCAGGTATGTGTACTTTCTACTCCACTACATTTTATATGTGGACTGAAAAGTAAAGAGTACATTTCTTTATAGTTTGAGAGCTGCTGAAATGGATTAGACTAATTTTTGTCACATTTAATTTGAGTTAACATCCTAAATTTGAGCAACACACACAGAAGTTTTAAAAATCACTGTTCTAAAAATCTCTGCAAAGTACTTTTACTTTTTACTTTTAAAGTGCATTTTAAAAAACAGGTACTTTAATACTTTTACTTAAGCAGATTTTTTCTTATGATACTTTTACTTGAGTAATCTTTTGCCCCTGTATGTGTACTTTTACTTGGGACTGACCTTCTTAAACTCGTCGAATGAAATGGCTCCGTCCTGATCCAGGTCGGCCTCTTGAATGGCCTTCTCCACAATGCTCTGCAGCTGCTCGTCCTCCATCCCCAACATCTCCTGAAGCACCTGCACACACACACACACACACACACTAAGACCTGCTCCATACACACACACACACAAACACTCAGACCTGCTCCATACACACACACACACACACACTCAGACCTGCTCTATACACACACACACACTCAGACCTGCTCTATACACACACACACACACACGCTCAGACCTGCTCTATACACACACACACACACGCTCAGACCTGCTCCATACACACACACACTCAGACCTGCTCTATACACACACACACACACACACACACACGCTCAGACCTGCTCCATACACACACACACACGCTCAGACCTGCTCCATACACACACACACACACGCAGACCTGCTCTATACACACACACACACACTCAGACCTGCTCTATACACACACACACACACACACACTCAGACCTGCTCTATACACACACACACACATCAGACCTGCTCTATACACACACACACACACACACACTCAGACCTGCTCTATACACACACACACACACTCAGACCTGCTCTATACACACACACACACTCAGACCTGCTCTATACACACACACACACACACTCAGACCTGCTCCATACACACACACATGCACGCAGACCTGCTCTACACACACACACACACACACACACACACACATACACACCCCCCCGCTAAGACCGCCTCTGCACACACATACACACACCCACTCAGACCTGCTCTATACACACACACACACACACACACACGCTCAGGCCTGCTCTACACCTAATGTAGACGGGGGTTAGACCTGGTTTAGGTCTGGTTTAGACCTAGAGTTGGACCTGGTTTAGAACTGGGTTAGACCTGGTTTAGACCTGAGTTAGATGTAGTTTAGACCTGGTTTAGACCTAGTTTCTACCTGCTCTACATCTGCTGTAGACTGGAGTTAGACCTGGTTTAGGCCTGGTTTGGACCTACTCTACACCTTCTGTAGACCGGGGTTAGACCTGGTTTAGACTTGGTTTAGACTTGGTTTAGACCTGGTTTAGACCTGGTTTAGACCTGAGTTAGACCTGAGTTAGACCTGGTTTAGACCTGAGTTAGACCTGAGTTAGATCTGGTTTAGACCTAGTTTAGACCTAGTTTAGGCCTGGTTCAGTCCTAGTGTTAGACCCACAGTTAGCCCTGGTCTAGGTCTGGTTTGGACTGGTTTAGACATTTATACCTGATTAGGACCTTGTGGTTTAGATCTGCCTCAGACCTGGTGTAGATCCAGGTTGGACTTTACTTGGGGCCTCACAGGGAGTAGTGCCATTTGAAGTGCACATTGAGGCGGTGTAAAATTTGTCTTAGTCAGTGGCACCTATTGAGTTCTGTACTTTTTATGATGCTCTGAATCACTTATTTATTTGCGTCTTAACTATTTTGGAGGATCATCTTTTTTGGTAAGTGCATCTGACCTGAAGCATTTCACCTCTGGAGATCTTCTCGTCTCGATCCTGATCGTACAACTGAAAAAGAACTGTGGAAAAACAAACAAATATTCATTCAAGTGTAGAAGGAATTTATACTTATACTTTATACAACGAGCAGATGGCACTGTTTTATGATTTTTGACCAAAGAAAGTCAAGCACTAGTATTAGGACTTAGAGTAGTGATAGTTGTTAACATAGCAGTAGTAGCAGTAGTAGTAGTAAAGAGGTGGGATAATAGTAGTTTAATAATAATTGATAATGCTCACAGCGTAGTTTGCTGTTGGGGCTGTTGTACGCGTCTTGGGAGGAGGTCTTGTTCCGGTTGGAGCCGCTCCACTGAAAATGAGCCATAACCCGAACAAAAGAGGGAAAGTCCACCGAGTCTTTTCTGCAAACAGA
>NW_026571541.1:3214710-3254155 GCF_026225935.1 Boleophthalmus pectinirostris | reverse complement strand
CGCCTAAACAAATAGATCCACTCAGATACTACAGTGTGATTGTTCTCTGAGCAGAATAAACATTCAGAAGTTCCAGAAGATTTCACTTTATTTGTTGTGAATTTGTTTACAGCTGTGACATTGGTGGCGAAACTCTTTTTCCTTTGTTTTATGTGACTGCTATTGGAGGTTTTGGATATGACGTGCTGTGGATCTTGAATATTGCCAAAAAGTGGATCAGATGCAATTTTGACCTGTTTTTCAATGAACGCAACAAGATCAGTGAACAGTGCTCTTTGACCCCTCCTCTCTTGGAGCTCACAAGCCACACACCGCCATCTTTCCCTTAGTTTGTAAGGAAGCTTTAGAATGATATTTCTCATATTTGTTGGCAAATCCAGTTCTTTCATGTGAGCAATATGTTCAGTTAAGTTTGAGCATCCTTTGAGGAACAGTGAAAGACTGTAGTGCTTCAATGTCTTCACTTTTAATTAATGGCCAGTTATTAATCTTTTCCATATATGCATGTGCAATTTTATGTTCATTACCAAAATGCTCAGCAAGAAGATTTTTGGCTCTGTAATAGCCCTGTTCTGCAGGTAGATGCTGACAACTGTGAACAAGGTCTCTCGGCTGCCCCCTGGTGTATTGTTTGAGAAAGTGCAGACAGTCACTCAAATCTGATGTTTTTGCTTCCACACCATTTTCAAATGCCCTTATGAAAGATTGATACTGGAGAGGGTCTCCATCAAAACAGGGATATTTCGAGGGGGCAGTACTGAGCTCAGATTTTGCTGGACCAGTAGGGCAGTGATGTCATTTTGTCTTTACATTATGTCCATTATATATGGTGAATTATTTATTTGCGGCTGTGTTTGGAACTCGTCAGATGGGATGGGTTGAAGCAATTTGTGTGCAACAATCAACACTTTTATTTTGAGACACATTTCCTGGGCGCCTCCCTCGGGAGGTGTTCCGGGCATGTCCCACCGGGAGGAGACCCCGGGGAAGACCCAGGACACGCTGGAGGGACTATGTCTCTCGGCTGGCCTGGGAACGCCTCGGGGTCCCCCCGGAGGAGCTGGAGGACGTGTCTGGGGTGAAGGAAGTCTGGGAGTCCCTGCTTAGGCTGCTGCCCCCGCGACCCGGTCCCGGATAAGCGGACGAAAATGGATGGATGGATGGACGGACACATTTTTACTAAAGTTTTGTTTGGAGCGAACGACTTGTGGTTGCACTGTGGTGGTAACATGCACATTGGTATTGTCTTTTTGCTCAGGCATAAATGAGTCTGCAGATGGATTTAATTGCATTGCTTTGATGACATACGAGTTCATGCCACTGGAAATTTTTGAGATTTTGGAGCCACATTGAGAAGAACTGATGTCCAAAACACGGAGCTTAGCATTTGCAGCAGCAAGTTGTGTTTGAAGTTGTTCCTTTTGCCTTTTCAATTTTTCACTTTCGATTTTAATTTTTTCCTCCCGTGCCTCAATTTCATGTTTTTTATTCAGAGCTGCGACACGTTCCAGTAGCGCTGCTTTGTCGGCCTCTGCTTTGAAGCGCATGGACACAGTGGAGGAGACGCGCGAGGTTTGAGAGCGCGTCTTTGATACACTGGACTTTTCAAAGCACAAATTTGAGGCACTGTCCTCTGGACCCAAGTCATCCACATTTTGATTATTATCCGTATTTGATGGTGGCACATATGAAAGACCCAAATCACTCAACCAGCTCTTGACACACTCAACAAATTCACAGTAAGTACTCATTTTATTTGCAAAATATTCATTTTGTTTTGAGAGTTCATCCAAAGGTAACGGCAGATTTGTGAACGCATCATGCGCACTTTGTGCGTCTTGCTGGCATTCAACGAACACGTTGAGAAGTGACATCACTGAATTTGCATTATGCTTTGATTTCATTAATATGTTCAAATCCTCCATCAGTCTTTTTGCTTGTTTGCATTTTCCTTTCCGTTTTTCTTGGCAAGTTTGCATTCTAAGGCTCAGACCTTTGGGCGTAAATTTGAGGCTCCTTTTGCCTGACACTTGCGGGTCATTTTCCACAGCTGTTTGCACTTTTGAAACGTTCGACATTTTTTTTTATCAGTTTTGAGTTTCTTTTGTTCAAGATCCAAAATTCAAATTACAATGGGTACACAGTAACAACACCTTTTTTCCAAACATTTATTTCTTTCCAACTTGGTTGGTGGTTACTAGCGGTGCGTAAAGGTACTGCACATAAATCCAGCTTTGATTAATCTCCGTTTTGACGACTTGTATGGCAATATAAATCACTATCATCAAACTCCAATAGTTTGGTCGTTTTCCTTTACAGCATTAGCAACCATATTACACATACCATTGACTTTTGAGAGGAGGAGAGAGCGTTTAAAAGTAGAGGCAACTTTCCCGCTGACGCTGTCCGGAGAACAAAGGCATGAATCAAACAAACTTTACGCTGCCATCCGCGCATTAATCCACAATAATCTTGATATCGATCCAATGAATCGTCCTGAAGATCCAAGGGCAAGGTTTTTTTACTGCTGAAGTGACTATTTGTCAAATAAAAGTAACAAACAAAAGCTTGGGCAAACTCAGAACTAAACATAACTCAAATAATCACCTTTGGGCACCATGGGTATGTGGTTTACGCAGTACAAATCAATGTCCATGACTAGAGATGATTTTCCAAGATTTATTTTACAGTTTTTGGGCAAGCAACAAGGAATACATGTTTAAGGCCTACTCCTGCTGCCTCTCCTCGTGACTGGTAAAAAACCATAGGCCCACCCAGGTGCACTCTGGTCTACGTGTACCACCCTCTTTTATCCCCTAGGTGACCCAAATTAAATCAAAAACAAACAAAAAAAGATGCTAACGTAAATAATACCAATTTAAACTAAGGAATTAGCAAGAATCATATTAACATAGCAAAATATATTATACAAATTAACAAAACTAAATTAGTAAGCTAATTAAACAAACAAAAATAATAAACTAATTTTAGAATCAACAAAATAAGCAAATAGCTCCTACAGTTCATTTATTATGGTAAGGATCATTTACACACTGGCAATCTGAATATTAATGCCTAAAGATTTTTTAGGCATTAATTTGTTAGTAGTATTAAAGATGTACTATGTAACTTTCCTGCTGGAAGCGATAATGGCAATGTTATACTGTTCCTCAGTATGGCATTAAACTTGTCTATCTCCATGGAGACAAGCCAGTGGCACAACCAGGCCATGTTTACAGGTCAGATCTATGGAGAGGTGACCCTCACTCATAATAAGAATTCATGTTTATTTCAAGGTATTTTTTTGAGCAATAAAAACACCCAAAATAAAATTAAGATTATATAAATAGGTTTAATGCTATGTATATATATATATGTATATGTGTATATGTGTGTATATATATATATATATATATATATATATATATATATATATACACACACACATACACACATACACATACATACATATATATATACATATATATATATATATATATACATATATACATATATATATATATATATACATATACATATACATACACACACATACACACATACGCTGAATATTTCAGGCAAAGCAATGAAATCTCCATGGTAACAAGCACACAAGGCCATAACAAGACTGCATTAAAGAAACTTAAATCAGCTTCAGGTTTTATACAAAAAGCCTTATATAAAATGCTATTCACTTGTGTAGTTAGTAGTTTTTATATGCATACTTTATACTTTTACTTAGTACAAGTTTTGTTGTAGTACTTGTAATTGAGTAGATGTTTTGCTATGTAACTGTACTTTTACTCACAGATTTTCAGTAGTCTTTCACCATTTGAACCAGGAAACTTAAAGGAAGACCGACTGAAGAGCTGATTGAACCATTGAATATACAGGCTAAACAAAGAGGAGGAGGAGAAAGAAATGAAGATATAAAATCAAATCTACACAAAACTATTTTCATGAAGTTTTACATTTGCCTTAAAGTGGGACTTAACACCTAAACTCCACCCATAAACACATTTCAAATAGAGCTGATAAACTGAGTGGTACTTGGAGGACTAAAGAAGAGAGTGAAAGGAGGAGGCGGGGCTAGGGGGCATAAATAACAGTGTGATTGGTCTAACAGGCATCCACACTACAAACTCTGTCCCTACAGCCAGGGATTTGTAAACAGAAACAACTGGCTGTAAACAGGACAGTTCTGCGTGATATCACATAGTACTTAATACCACAGAGGCCACTGTCACTTACACACTTTTGACCAGATTATTTTGCAAATTTACCTAATTTGCTCAAATGACCAAAAAAGCACTACAAACAGTAAATTATACTATTAAAGATGCACTGTGTAACTTTTTAGATTCAGGGTCCATCGCCTGCTTGTTTCTATGGAGATGTCCTTGAATGTTCCACAGTATGACATTAAACAGCTCTGCTTTACATTTATTATGTGATAATTCTACATTATTTTCCAAAAACAAAAAGGTGGTTTAAGCAGTACTTTAGCTCCCAGCCTCGTTTCCATGTCAACCATCTTGTGACATGCGCGGTACTCGGCTCCAGGGTCGACTTGGGCTTGGTTCCATATCCAGAAATGTTGGTCCTAGGGATGTTAATAATCTGGCAAAGTTTCATGCTTGTACCATAAAAGTGAACAATTGGGCATGTGGGAAATTATGTGTTGATCATGCTAAATTCACCTAATATTATGGACTAACAACAGGGTGGAAAAACACGTGTGATTATCTGTAGGTCTACATAACATGTATTTCTGTACTGGAGTGTCATAAAGAATATGTTTTTGTGGACTTTGAGATGCCATGAAGCAGCAAAACTGACATATGTGGTCCCCCGTGGCATGGTCCCACCCATGATAAGGTGTACTGGGTCAGCAGTATTGTTCATTTTCTTGCTGTATATGCTGAATCAACAAGTTAATGTTTTGTCAAGATGTAGTATAAAGCTACCCCTGATTTTGAGTTGGTCATTGAGGTGTTGTTCCGGGGTGACAGTTGTACTTGGTAATCAACTTGAATCCTCTCAATGGAAAATGACGAAATAAAGTGGCTTGTTCTCTCGGATTCTCCATCTCTCGTGCTTCTTTTTAGGACACGCATGGAACCTTCCGAAAAAACCCACAGGCACTTTTCTGGTCTGTAAACAGCTCCACTATAAAGGCACACAATTTCAACTAATATAATGACCATGGAATAAAAATGCAAACACACTCTTTCAAAGATCAATAAACCTTACTTCTAAATAACATTTAATACAGGAACTGTAATACAACCAAAAACACTAGGCCTAAATAAAACAGACTTGTTAACATAGGACCAGCCTAATGTAGTCTGGTTTACAGCAGGAACTTGTTAACAAAAATGCACTTGAATAAACCATTGCTGAACCAAATACAAGCAAAGCAATAAATAAAATTGATTACCAAGTCTCTGTTACAAAATTGCCCTTAAAAGTAATTTATTCCCTGACTTACATTTTTATATTGTGTTTCGTCTCTCTGTGGCTGCTGCTGTGAGACTCGTCATTTTGGTCTTAAATGTTCGTATTAACCCGCGACACAGGATCCTATTTCCCTATGAGGGAGCCGCTGTCCTGTCTGTATCGTGTTGGTTTGTGGGATTTCAGGTTCTCCCGGGGGCTAGGATAGTTCTGTCGCTCGGGTTTGGGTTTATATCGGCTGCTGGGGTTTGAGACATTTCTTCTCATTTGCGCTCTCGCTGCATTTGACACATGTGGCTGTTGAGACGTGTCACGCTCACCAGTGTTGATTCGGCATTGTGACTTGTTTTGGCACACGGAGATGAACAGTTTTGTCACTCTGACAGCGGCGTTAGCTTGTGTTGCTAGTGCACCGCACAGACAGCGGCACTTTCAGCACTCGCAGATCCGCTGTGCTGATAAACATAGCGCACGTTGGTTCAAGCGTCATTACGCTTGTTAAACGAGACGAGTCAGAGAGCGATAGAATCCTTCTAACATTCAGTGTCTTTGAGAGCGAGGAAAACAACTACTACTATTAACAGATTTATTGATTATTGTTACAGGCCTAAAAGGCACCAGCCCAGTGAAAATCTGTTATCGGAGGCCTTGCAGCATAGCTGCAGGACATGCATTCATGCTTATAACTATTGATCCGTTTGTCCAAACACAAACAAGGTGTCCTTGGAATTCTTGGGCCAAGACGAGTTCAATCCACCCCATGACGTCATTTTTCGCCATATTGGATTTTCCGCCATTTTGGATTTTATCAAAAACCTTAGCAAATTTTGTCCAATCTTCTTGAAACTTGGCACACACAATCTTCAGACCAATTGTCTAGAGCTATAGCGTCACCAGTTGGTCAAAGTTGGACATGCATTCATGCTTATAACTATTGACCCGTTTGTCCAATTTTCACAAATGAGGTATCATTGGAATCCTTGGGTGAAGGCGAGTTTAATGCACCCTGTGACGTCATTTTCTCCCATATTGGATTTCCGCCATTTTGGATTATATCAAAAACCTTCAAAATGTATCTTCTCTCACAAATTTTGTCCAATCTTCTTGAAACTTGGTACACACAATCTTCAGACCAATTGTCACAAAAAACTTCGAATCGAATTTTAATTTAACCCTTTGTTTTCTGGCAAATGGCCAATAAACTTGACAGCAAAGCTCCCAAACAGGAAGTGAGCTCACTGTGCAGAGATGCTTTGACGTATTGACAGCAAACTTGAGACCTGGACTCATCGCCCCTCACTCTAGACCAGGGGTCTCAGACTCGCGGCCCGGGGGCCAACTGCGGCCCGCGGAAGGATTTTTTGCGGCCCTCCACTTGATTCCAAAGAATAATGTCAGTGCGGCCCGCGGTAGATGTACGCACAATCCCACCCCCCTACCGCGGGCCGCACTGACAGATGAAGCTGCATTCGGTGCCCATGCAGATTCACAACAGATTATTTTAACGCAGTTTACATCCCAAAACTCAATTTACAGCAGTTGTGAAGCAACGAGTCTAAGTGGATCTGTTAATACAAGTACACGCGCACATAGGCGTCACCGAAGAACCAAAACAAACCACACATGGTGGTACACGTGTGCGCACTTCACTTTACGCTCCCACAACCACAGCATCAGAGCGCAGAGGAGGCGCTGACAGAATCCCCCTGTTCATAAGTATGGGACCATTATTGGAGGGGCTAATAAGAACTAAAAAGACATTGACAGTCTGTTTACCTGTTCAACACTCGGTGCGTAACTTGCTGGCAACACGATGACCAAGCTCCACCTGTGCGTCGCCGAAATCCACGTGCACTCAGCGGCAAACACAGCTGTCCCATCAATATGCAAGCACCACAAAACTGCACTGATCTATTCCAGAGGCTTGGCGACATGTTAGCAAAAGTACGAGGCAAAAATAAGCGTCTTCCATCCATGTTTGACATATGAGAAGCAGATACACTCCAGTGTGGCGCTTTCACACCGGCAAACGAACCAAAACTGGTCCGATTAACGAGCCTCTGTATCCCGGTAGAACAGCGATACCTCCAGTAACCAATACTGATGTTCCCTGTTAATACCGCGGGCCGTCCTCATCTTATCACCATTAACTCATAAAAAGCGTAGCGCGCAGCTCCTCAGGACGGCGCTGGAGTCTGGTCCTTGGTCTTCTGTCGTCCTACAAGCGCGTTGGTCAGATGGTCCGGAGGCTCTGTCCTCCATGTGCTGGTTCCAGACGGTGGCGAGCAAGACCAGTGCGCAATGACTGGGTCTGAGCGGGTACGTTCCGCCGTCTGCGCGCTGGTTCCGTGTTCCGTGCGGGGAAAGTGAGAATGCGCTGTGTACCTACCTACAGGTCTGTGCTGCTCCTGTCCTCCGCGCTCAAGAACCGCGGCTGGTTCCGAGGTGGTGCAAAGCATCCGGACAGAACGTGAATCCAGTTTAGTTGGTGTCCGCATTTGGTTCTTCCCGGGAAAAGCGCTTTTCACTCCCCGCTCCACGTCATCTGAGCCCGGACAGAACCGGAGCTGCTCCTGCTGGTTCGGGACTCTGGTTTGGATCTAGTCCGACTGTATTTCTCACACTAGGCTAAAAGCAGGACATTTTTTAATTAAAAGTGAATCAATTGAATGGGCGATTGCCTATTGCCATAAAATTATTTGGTTAATTAAAGCCTAAAATAATGCTGGTTCCTACATGATCACGGGGAACACCGGGTCGTCTCTGTGCAGGTCCTGAACAGAAGTACACTCCCCAATTTTTGACTCACTCTGGAGCCACATGTTCACACGTTCTTGCTCTGATCTTCGTGTATTACGTTCTCAGTAATGGCCATTGTTGGTAAAATATTTCGAAAATGAATCGCGGCTGCGTCTGGACAACAATCTGTTACTGCGCTGGAGTCGTACAGCGCGTCATTACAGGCAGGAGACGCGTTTCTCCCATGATGCATCTAGAATAGTTCGTTTGGACCTGCTGTCTGTGGTTTGGACCCGGTTTCGCGTTCAACCAGAAGAACCGCACAAAGTTGGTCCATTTGGTGCGGATTCAAGCGAACCGAGACCACCTCTTTTTTAAGGTCTCGGTCCGCTTGATTTGGTCCGGGTCAGAGTCCGATTGACGCTTTCACACCAACGCAAACGAACCGAACTAACCACTTCTGGTTCGAATGGACCGTTTGGTGCGCACCAAATACTGTGGGTGTGAAAGCACCTAATACAGGTCAAGGCTCACTGATGAGCATCTTCATTCTATCCTGAGGATCTCATGTGCTTCCTCCTGCAAGCCAAATATCTCTCAGCTGTACAAGATGAATCGTAGCCAGGTTTTAACCAGCAAGGAGTAGGCAAAAGAAGAAGAGTAGACGTATTAGTTTAAACTTACGTTCTGAATACATTTTCATGTTCTGAACTGTTATTAAAGATTAAAAAAGTGTGTTGCATGTTGTTCTTTCTCTCTCCTATTTTCCCGTGCAACCGCTATTTATCGAATACTCAATGCGGCCCAGCCTCACTCAGACTTTATCTAATGTGGCCCCCAGGTCATTTGAGTTTGAGACCCCTGCTCTAGACCCTCAACAAATTTTGTGACCTTTGACCTCTAGGGGGCACTATAATTAGCAAAAAGGTGTTTGGATTAAAAATTTTATTTCATTGTGCGTGTGTTACTATTCCTGCTCTTGCCTATTCTGCAGCTACGCTGCAAAGCCTCTGCATTGCTGCTTGCAGCTATATTATTTTATGTTTTTGTTTTTTGTTTTTAACTCAAAATGATGCGGAATCATCAATCAGTGTGCCTCATGGTTTAGTCCCGATCTAAAATCCTGTTTTAGTCCTGGTTTAGAACTATTTTTAGTTCTGGTTTGGTCCTGGTTTCAGTTCTGGTTTAGAGACGCATGGGAAGAGGCATGGTCCATGCAGCATACAGGAGAACACGCGGTGTACGCGAGAAAACGAGGCTTATGGGAGGAGACACTGCTTACGGGAGGGGAAGGAGATGCGGTGCACAGGGGTCGCATATGGTCTATGGATCCACGCAGCGTATGCCAGAAGGGGTAACGCCAAGGTAATGGGCCTTTATAGGTTTGCGGGGCCCTACGCAATGTGTGTACTGTGCCTATTGGGTGAACCGGTACAGACATTATACCATGCATTGTGACAGCGTGGAGCCATGTGAAAAAAAACACGATAATCAACAGGTTTGGAAAGGCTGGACTGCTGAGTGATGAAGAGGACAGCACACGCGCAAGGGAGAATTTGCCCAAGCAGTCCACATGTGCTTTGTGGACTTGGAGAAGGCATTTGACCGTGTCCCTCGTGGTGTCCTGTGGGGGGTGCTCTGGGAGTATGGGGTCTGGGGCCCTTTGCTAAGGGCTGTCTGGTCCCTGTATGACCGGAGCAGGAGCTGTGTTCGCATTGCCGGCAGTAAGTCAGACCTGTTCCCGGTGCATGTTGGACTCCGCCAGGGCTGCCCTTTGTCTCCAGTTCTGTTCATTGTATTTATGGACAGAATTTCTAGGCGCAGTCAAGGGCCGGAGGGGGTCCGGTTTGGGGACCACAGGATTTCATCTCTGCTGTTTGCAGACGATGTTGTTCTGTTGGCTTCATCGAACCAGGACCTGCAATGTGCACTGGGGCGGTTTGCAGCCAAGTGTGAAGCGGCTGGGATGAGGATCAGCTCTTTTAAGTCTGAGGCCATGGTTCTCGACCGGAAAAAGGTGGCTTGCCCTCTCTGGGTGAATGGGGAGTCTTTGCCTCAAGTGGAGGAGTTCAAGTATCTCGGGGTCTTTTTCACAAGTGAGGGAAGGACGGAACGTGAGATTGACAGGCGGATCGGTGCAGCTTCGGCACCGCTGTATCGGACCGTTGTGGTGAAGCGGGAGCTGAGCCGAAAGGCGAAGCTCTCGATTTACCGGTCAGTCTTCGTTCCTACTCTCACCTATGGTCATGAGCTCTGGGTAGTGACCGAAAGGACGAGATCGCGGATACAAGCGCTCGAAATGAGTTTCCTTCGCAGGGTGGCTGGGCGCTCCCTTAGAGATAGGGTGAGGAGCTCAGTCACACGGGAGGAGCTCGGAGTAGAGCCGCTGCTCCTCCACATCGAGGAGCCAGTTGAGGTGGCTCGGGCATTTGTTCCGGATGCCTCCTGGGCGCCTCCCTCGGGAGGTGTTCCGGGCATGTCCCAGGACACGCTGGAGGGACTATGTCTCTTGGCTGGCCTGGGAACGCCTCGGGGTCCCCCCCCAGAGGAGCTGGAGGACGTGTCTGGGGTGAAGGAAGTCTGGGAGTTCCTGCTTCGGCTGCTGCCCCCGCGACCCAGCCCCGGATAAGCGGACGAAAATGGATGCATGGAGGTTAATAACAGTTTATCTGAGAACAATCATTGAAAAAGAGAGTTATGTCATTAGCAAGTTGACTTAAACATATTTCTCTTCCTGCAATGGATATTCCCTTAAATCACTATTCTTAATCTAACTGACTAAAATTTGCATCGGTACCAAAAGCGGAGAAGTCAGAAATTGGGCAGCCCTGACGTATACTGAATCTATGAGTTGTTCCGTGGGACAGTTTTATAGAGCTGTTCGCAGACGTGTACAGGGTGCCAGTAGACTTTAAACAGCTTTAAACAAAGTGGTTTTGGAGTCCAAATGGCTTTTGGAAATTTCAATTACAGCATTTTGTATTTTGTTTAAGTTCGTTGCCAGGCAAATAGCTAAGATTTTGTAATCGTTATTAGGTAGGGTGATGGGGTGCCAATTTATAAAAAGAAACAATCTGAAGTACCAGGATCCTGGTAATTGGGAACACCCCTTGACTTATGTCCTGTGAACCTGCATGTATAACTTAAGGACCAAGTTTGCGAAGTCACACAAATAGATGCACTGTTAATGTAATTATTTCCACTTACCATAGTGCAATAAAATTCTGTTGTTTGCCCTTTTCCCTGTGTAATCTGTAGGTTACTGTAGCTAACAAAAATCAAGTAATGACCATTTTACAAGTGGACAGGACCATCATCTACATAGCACATGACGCGAAAGCAGCAAAGTGAGGGCCCAGCTGGTACAGCCTTCAAGGAAGAGTCCTCTAGATAGAGATCTACAGCCAGACTGTGTGAAAATACTCAGCCACAATTTCAAGTGAAGACTCACACGGAACATTTTTAAGTCTTTTATGTGTTTGTGAAACTATTTTCACCAGACAGGAGGCATTGCAGTTTACAGTACAGCTGACAGTCTGATATGAAAGTACAAAAAAACAAACAAAGCAAAAAAAAAAAAAAACAACCCAACAGCCTTACATCAGACTAACACTTTTGGTCACTCCTTTGTGTGCTCCTGTCTGTTTCTGCCCCTAATCAGTCTGCACTTAATTCAGCATAATTTAGACAACACTTTTCCAGAAATAGCCTAGCATAACAATTATACAATTGCATAGATTATTCTCTACATTATCAGTTTTTTCCCATTTTATTTGCTCATATTGGAATGTCAGCCTTCTTTAGCCCCTCAAACTGTGAAAGAGGCGGCAGTGAGGGGCAGAGGCAGAGCAGGATTCAGAGCTGAGGCAAAACTTTTTTGCTCCTGTTTTCTCCAGTCATCCAGTACCCACGCACACTGCTCTATGCATTCTGGAACAGTACATGCTTTTGTTTAACTGGAACCACTGTGTAAAGAAAAAAATTAATAATCATAATAATACAGAGCCGAGGTTTCCAAGTAAGGAGTTGCATGTGATGGTTTACGGATGTGCACTGCCTACTCATTTCATTTTAAAGAAATATTACTCTTATTTCACTTACAAGATAGCCGCAATCAGTATTTCCCAAAAAAGGGCTGTGTGTCATTTGTTGCACTTAAAGAATAACTATGTACAGCAATGAGCTCTGCCTGGGACCCCTTTCTGCTCGACCCCCCACCAACCTGGAAATCAACAAACAGAAAAGAAGGTCCTGGCATGTCCAGCATCAAGGGAGTAATTGTGCATGACACATCTGAGTCACACAACTTCATGCTCAATCTCCTGGCAATAAGGAAAAGTTAAGATAAAAGTAAAATAACAGTTGTAAGAATTAGATAAACTTGGACCCTAATCTGTCCCAAACCCATTCTTTGAATAGGACAGGAAGGATGAAGGAAAGACCTCCTCACTCACACAGACCTCTCCAATTTCCCCTAACTTTTAAAAAACTGCAACACTGACCAGAGGCCAAACCGTAATATAGTTCAATCAAAAAGGTCCAGTCAGAAAAATGTTGGAGAAGTGGCCCCCTTATGTTGTCTCCCAGGGTGCGTTACAGGTCGCTCTCCCCGTACAGCGCTGTGGAGAATGACATGTAGTCCAGAGCTTCAGGGATGGCGTCGGGTCCGGTGTATGGAGCCATGCGGGCTATGCAGTATTCAGCCTGGTCTGCGGGCAGCTCCCTCCTCAGCTCCTCTGCTGTGATAAAGGGCTGCAATACACAAATACATTTAGACCCCGTGAGAGCAGCCCATTTACACAAGACATTTGGATAAGTTCATTTATAACATCAAAGATCTTAATGTACAATTATGGAGTGCATTAACACATATCAGTTGTTGAGTTCTTGTTGATGTACCTACTCTAGAATAAGAATAGTTTTATTGCCAGCCACAGTGAACAAAAATAATTGGTCCAATTCAATTTATGGCATAGTCTTGAGTAAAATGGAGCTAGTGTAATTTCAGCCTGGAAGACCTAACTTCACTCCAATCTACCTCCCTGCTTCTCCATCCTTACCTGCTCGTCAGCTTTCATCACCTCACTCAAATTACTACTCCCTGATGCTCACTACGCCTCCTGTCAAATCAACATTTAACTTCAACTTATCAATTAATTGCCCTTTGCAAATGCATGGCCACTTTGTTTTGTGCTGCAAATCACCCCCTCAGCTTCTCTCATTGTCCCCTTCACTCTCCTCAGCCCCACCTCTACCACCTCTATTGTCCAGGCCCTGCAGGGACAACATCTCCTAAACGTCATCTAATCGGCCACGCCCGTCATCATAATGTCTTCTGTCAGGGTCTGAGCACCAAATAGAACTCATTCAAAAGGTTGCTAATACTTTATGTCTCTGAGTCTCTCCAGCTTGAAATATATTGTAACGGCGGTTACGAAATGAAAACTGTGAGAACAGGTTGGCTTGTATTTCAGCTTTAATAGAACCAGCAAAATAGCAACAGTGCAGGGTTAAGTTTCAAACACTCCTGCCTAACTCACGGTCTGAACGCTCCCCCCTGAAAATGACTGCCTGTCAATAACTAGCCCCAAATAAAAACAATCCCATAAAGCATTGCGACAGTTTGTAGGTTGCTACAATATTTATCACTCCTTTCTTAGTCCAGAGTGGTTGCTATGCCATGCTAAGAAGTTTGATCTGTTCAGGGAATGGGGTAAAATGTATTTACTTATAAGTTAACATTACAAAACTATTAAATCAGACGTGTTCAAACTATTATATGGCCTGTGGGCCAGATTCAGTCCATAGAGTAATTTTGGTTGGTAGACAGAAATTCTTGAACTTGCAGTAAAACTCTCTTATCACTGTAACCTCAGTGAGTGCTTATACATGCACATCAGTAACCCGGTTATTAGCCATATCCCAGTTATGTCAGTATTCGGGTTACTGCGTATATGCGATGTGAGAAACCGGGATATTCATATCCGTGCATACATGATCAAATGGAGTATCCCGGTTTCTTGACATAATCTTACAAATGCGCAAGCGCAAAAATGTACTTAAATCAATTTAATAAACCAAGAAAAATACAAACCATGAGCTCCTTTAGCATAGGAAGCTCGGGAGGTTTAACCAGCAGTCCACTGCACAGATCAAACCCAACAGATTCTTCATTAAAATCTTCTGCATAAATAAACTCAACTTTACAACATATAAACCATAACCACTGTAGAGTCACATCAGCCCATTTGAAAATATAATTCAGCTTTGATCACATTTGTTTTACAGAAACGAAACTTAAGACCACATGGCTAATTAGCATAAACTGTTAGCTGTGATAAAAACAGTTCGTTCCTTGGGCCACTGATGCAGTTCAGCTTCATTCAGACTAAAAGACATGACTCAGTGGAATATGTGTGTTCTTTCTGTGACAGAAGAGGTGCTAATGATGGTAAGTGTGTTCTGTGCGTATATCGTGTTGGAGATAGTTCATGTTTTAGCTTTACAGCGATCATACGTGTGCAGGTCTTACGAGTGCAGATTGTGCGTGTACAGGTTTAGCGCAGCTTTTTATTCTACAGTCATTTCACTCATGTAGTGCAGTGAAAAGACTGGAAAGTGTTTGTCTTTTGGACGCATGCGCACTCAACTTTATGTTGCAGTAACCAGGATACTGTGTTTACATGCCACAGTATCCCGGTTACTATCGGAATAAACCAGCTACAGTAACCCGGTTTCTAATAATTGGGATACTGCCATAACTGGAATACTGAAACCGGGGTACTGCGTATACATGCACCATGAAGAAACCGAGATACTGAAAAACCCCAATCAACCCAATCACATCATGCAATACTGATGTGCATGTATATGCACTCAATAATAACATTTCATTGCACTGTGATACAGACCTAAAATTTGGTTTGACAGAGAACCAGCACATTTAAGATGGATGCATTCCACATAGTGTGCCATGAATTTTTAAAGTCTCACCGTAACCACTAGTCTGTGGCCCTAGTATGTATATGCTTCTACAGTCCATCTCTGATTATTAGAAAATCATGAAAAAGTTCAATATTTTTGTCACTCATTTCAGAAAGTCAAATCCATATATTGTATAGACTCATGACACAAAGTGAAGTTTCAAGCCTTTATTTAATGAAATTAATGATGATTACAAATAATGAAAACCCAATATTCAGTACGTCTCTGAAAATTAGAATACTGCATTACATCAGCTGAAGATGATAATTTGAACAGAAATTGCAGGTTTCTAAAAAGTATGTTCGTTTCTATGTACTTGGTAGGGCCTCGTTTGACATGAATTACTGCACAGACTGCTTTGATAGCAGCCTTCAGGTGTGCATTGGGATTCACAGAGATTCTCTCTGGGATTCAGGTTAGGTGAGTTTACAGGCCAATCAAGCACAGTAACACAATGGTCATTGAAACAGCTTCTGGTACCTTTGGCTGTGTGGGCAGGTGCTAAGTCATGCTCGAAAATGAAATCAGCATCTCCATAAAGCTTGTGAGCAAAAGGAAGCATTATCCATCCATTCATTTTCTTCTGCTTATCCGGGGTTGGGTTGTGGGGGCAGCAGTCTGAGCAGGGACTCCCAGACTTCCTTCACCCCAGACACGTTCTCCAGCTCCTCCGGGGGGACCCCAAGGCGTTCCCAGGCCAGCCGAGAGACAAAGTCCCTCCAGTGTGTCCTGGGTCTTCCCTGGGGCCTCCTTCCGGTGGGACATGCCCAGAACACCTCCTGAGGGAGGAGGCATCTGGAACAGATGCCCGAGCCACCTCAACTGGCTACTCTCGACGTGGAGGAGCAGTGGCTCTACTTCAAGCTCCTCCCGTGTGACTGAGCTCCTCACCCTATCTCTAAGGGAGCGCCCAGTCACCCTGCGAAGGAAACTCATTTCGAGCGCTTGTATCCGTGATCTCGTCCTTTCAGTCATTACCCAGAGCTCATGACCATAGGTGAGAGTAGGAAAGAAGACTGAGTGGTAAATCAAGAGCTTCGCCTTTCGGCTCAGCTCCCACCACCACAACGGTCCGATACAAGCGACCGCATCACTGCAGAAGCTGCACCGATCCACCTGTCAATCTCCCTCCCCTCACTCATGAACAAGACCCCGAGATACTTGAACTCCTCCACTTGAGGCAAGGACTCTCCACCCACCCGGAGAGGGCAGGCCACCTTTTTCCGGTCGAGAACCATGGCCTCGGATTTAGAAGAGCTGATCTTCATCCCAGCAGCTTCACACTCGGCTGCAAACCGCCCCAGTGCACGTTGCAGGTCCTGGTTCGATGGAGCCAACAAGACAACATCATCTGCGAACAGCAGAGATGAGATCCTGTGGTCCCCAAACCGGACCCCCTCCGGCCCCTGACTGCGCCTAGAAATTCTGTCCATAAATACAATGAACAGAACCGGTGACAAGGGGCAGCCCTGGCAGAGTTCAACATGCACAGGGAACAGGTTTGACTTACTACCGGCAATGCGAACACAGCTCCTGCTCCGGTCACACAGGGACTGGACAGCCCTTAGCAAAGGGTCCCAGACCCCATACTCCCAGAGCACCCCCCACAGGACACCACAAGGGACATGGTCGAATGCCTTCTCCAGATCCACAAAACACATGTGGACTGGTTGGGCAAACTCCCATAAACCCTCGAGCACCCGATGGAGAGGATAGAGCTGGTCCAGTGTTCCACGGCCAGGACGAAAACCACACTGCTCTTCCTGGATCTGAGGTTCAACTATCGGCAATAATCTACTCTCCAGTACCCTGGCATAGACCTTATCGGGGAGGCTGAGGAGTGTGATTCGCCTGTAGTTGGAAAACACCCTCCGGTCCGCCAGTCCAGAGGTACTGTCCCCAACTGCCACGCAATGCTGAAGAGGCGAGTCAGGCAAGACAGCCCTGCAACATCCAGAGACTTAAGATAGAGACTGATCTCATCGACCCCTGGAGCCTTTCCACCAAGGAGCTTGCCAACAACCTCAGTGACTTCAGCCAGGGTGATGGACGAATCCGCCTCCGAGTATGTAAAAATGTACTTCCATCTGAAAAGAGGACTTTGAACCATTGAGCAACAGTCCAGTTTTTTTCTCCATAGAAGACTCTTCTGACATCGTCTCATGTCCCATATAGGGTTCATCTGTGCATAGTGGGTCTTGATGCCAGACTAAATCTGCTCCTTATGAAGGTCCCACAAATTCTTGAGTGGATTTTGCTTGAGAATCAAGGCTACAGTCATCCCTTTTTCTGGAGCACATTTTACTACCACATTTTTTTCTTCCACTGACGTTTCTATGAATATGCTTGGATGCAGTGCACTGTGAACAGCCAGCAGGTGCCAGTGACTGTCTTCTGGACATCTCCAGTCAGCAGCAGTAGTGACACCATGACTTTCCAATATTGAACTTTTTCACAATATTCTCACAATATTATAACAATATTCAAAATAGTGAATTTTAGGTTATCATCATCTATAAGCCATATTAATTTAAAAAGTCAAGAAATAAAGGCTAGAAAGCATCACTCTATGTGTAATGAGCCTATGTAATATATGGATTTGATTTTCCGAAATGAGTGACAAAAATATTGAACTTTTTCATGATATTCTAATAACTGAATATAGACTGTACTGTATATGTGGCCTTTGATGAAAAAGTTTGGACACCCCTTTATTAAATAATTTCCTAAACAACGGATGAAAATTAGCCTTAGGCTACAATCCGGTGTGTTTACATTCATGTTGTCATGTTTGTTCATTAACATGCTCTGTCCCAATCAAATAAATAAACAAACAATTCCATTGGCTAATCATGTTTAAAACTGGCCATATTGATAGGGTCTTACTCAGAACCAGGGTGGTGCTCACCTTGTCTCCAGCCAGGATCCTGAAAGAGGCAATGACCTGGTCAGCAGTGTCTGTGTCTGTGGTCTCTCTGGACATGAAGTCAATGAAGGCCTGGAAGGTGACCGCTCCACTGTTGTTAGGGTCCACAATCCCCATGATGCGTGCAAACTCTGCATCACCCTGAGAGCAGACAAAGATTAACCCCCAGCCACACTCTATATTCCAAGCAGACTAACAGTGGGACCAGCCATCAGAAAACCTTCAGAGCAGGACATATCTAAAAGGTGCACAATGCAACTTTTCTAAAAGAGGATCCACGATTTGCTTTTCTCCATGGTAATGCTTTTTCTTTGCTACTGAAACGGTAAGAAAGCATGTTTTGTAATGTCTTATTGAGTAATAACACTTCAAGTGCCCTGGTGGGCCCTCCACCAAAGAAAGTTACAGAATGCATCTTAAAATGAGGTGACCTATTCTCTACTTTAGCTAATCAGTGTGAATGATGGAAATAAAGGAAGAATTGTTTAGCTTTTCATAAAAATTTGAATTTGAAATCTTTACGCATATCAAAGCCAAATATTTGCTTTCCCTCCACATACACATCATCACAGTCATTCCTACTTCTCCATTCCTAGGACAGTTTTTTTTTTTTTTTTTTTTCACTCATTGTATTGTAATACCTTAAATGGCCTTCTGCCACCCAATCTGAATCCCCTGCCTGTTGAAAAGTTCCCCAAGTATTTGAAGGCGGTCAGGTCATCTTCTGTAGGTAGTCAAGAGCAGGTACAAACTCTGTGTCACTGCTGTATTATGATGGATTTTGTTCTGATTTAATCTTTTTACTATTTAAAAAAAAACAACTATTTATTATTCTGATTAGGCCTGTAACGATAACTTGCTGGACAATTAACTGACCAAGAATTTATTGCAATAAACGATAATATTGACATTTTCAGACCAATTTCAACTAATATAATGACCATGGAATAAAAATGCAAACACACTCTTTCAAAGATCATGCGCGGTACTCGGCTCCAGGGTCGACTTGGGCTTGGTTCCATATCCAGAAATGTTGGTCCTAGGGATGTTAATAATCTGGCAAAGTTTCATGCTTGTACCATAAAAGTGAACAATTGGGCACTTTTCTGGTCTGTAAACAGCTCCACTATAAAGGCACTAGGCCTGTAATGATAACAGATTTTGCTGGACGATTAATTGACCAAGAATTTATTGCGATAAACTATAATATTGACATTTTAAGACCAATTTCAACTAATATAATGACCATGGAATAAAAATGCAAACACACTCTTTCAAAGATCAATAAACCTTACTTCTAAATAACATTTAATACAGGAACTGTAATACAACCAAAAACACTAGGCCTAAATAAAACAGACTTGTTAACATAGGACCAGTCTAATGTAGTCTGGTTTACAGCAGGGACTTGTTAACAAAAATGCATTTGAATAAACCATTGCTGAACCAAATACAAGCAAAGCAATAAATAAAATTTATTACCAAGTGTAAATGATCTCATGTATTTTCTGTACTTCTGCTACTTTTGTTTATAAGTATTCTAATATGTTTGTTCCATGCTTTTATTTTGAAAGGTCGCTGTACAACCAGAAGCGGCCACGTGAGAGCGGATTTTTACCTCCCGGCTAACAGTCTGTGCGGCTAAATGACTATGAGCACAACGGAAAATTTTGTTTATTTAATCTAAGAGTTACTGAAACTGTATTTTAACTTAATATATGGTCTACCCCAGCTTAGCATCTGGTTGATGTGGGAACAAGGTTAGTAAGGAATATGTTGAGCCATTACAATTCTGTGTTATAATTTAATCCATTAGATGGCGCCAATGTGCTTTGCCTAAGCAATGTTATGCGCAGTTTGACAATTTGAATGTGTATTTTTTTGTTCAATATAGATTAATAGCAAGGTTCAGGTTTTATAAGATTTGTTGTTGGTAAACATTAATAGTCAGATTGTCATAAATGGTTAAATAGAGTAAAAGGTACACTGTAAGAGCTAATTGTTTTTTATTTCCCTTTTTTGTAGCTCTTACGGTGTGTTCACAAACAAGGCCCAAAAATAAAAGTTGTGAACCATCAGTCTATGAGACCATCATTTCAACCGGGATGCTACAGTAAGAGCTTGCCCTGAAGGCACAGCAGAAGGTTCATCCACGAGGTCCCGGAGAGCGCCACTCCAACACAGTCCTATCGCCACGGTTCCGCCTGGCATCCAAAGGTCTACAGCAGCGCCCCATCCACAACATGGAAGTTGCATCTGAGAGTCAAGAGTACACGGAAGCTTGCAAGGCCACTGAGGAAGAGAATCCTCACCGCTCTCCTCGTCAAAGGAAACCCACAGAAAGGATGCAGATATATCAGGAGGAGGAGGCATACAAAAAGGAAAAACGCCTTTCTCATCTTTATGAACAATGGAAAAAACAAGTACGTTTAGCACGTGAGCAACTTAAAGGAGACATACCAGACACTCAAATCTCACAACTTATGGACAGTATAGAGAAAGAAAGACAGTGTCATAAAGTTTTACACCGAAATCAGGGATCACATTGACCCTTCTGCAGGCACCAGGCGACTTATAGATGCTTGTGAAGCTGTCACAATAGACATTATTAAAGTGGCACATGAAAGACTCTCAGGCATTGATGATTATGATTATGACAAAGTAAAGAGAAGTCTCAGAGTGCTTCGTGATAAGGACTATGCTCATTCCATCTATGGTTCTTCTGTCACTTTCTCAGGTAGACAATCCTCGGTCAGCAAAACACATTCTTCTGTCAAATCCGCTGTAGCAGCAAAGAGAGCAGAAGCTGCTGCAGAATTGGCCGCTAAGGAGGCAGAGTATGAAGTGTTAATAGAAGAAGAGAAACAAAAGGAAAGGATTCAAATGTTAGAGGAAAGGCAAAGAAAGGAGCTTGAGTTTCAGAAACGTGAACTAGAGAGACTAAAAGCAGAAAAGGAACTAAAGGCTGCTAGAGCTAGACTAAAGACTTACGATGAAGAAATAAAAAATGAGGACAGTGTTTATTCTGCAGACATAAGCAGATCACATCTGCAGATACCCAAAGTTTCAGCTCCAATGCCTAACGGTAACATAGTGTCAGCTTCACTTAAAACTACACAGAGAGAGAAAAGGCCAACATGTAATGTTCTGCACACACAAGCAGCAACGGAAGCTGATAGTTCAAAACAAAAAACACCAAACATAAAACTGTCATGCATGCTTTGTTATGAGGAAGGGCACAAGCTTCACTGTTGCCCACAGTTCAAAGGCATATCACTGGATGAAAGAAGGAAATATATAAAGGAGAAGAAATTGTGTTATGGCTGTCTGAAACCTGGACACAGCGCAAAAGACTGTCGTCACAGACTCATTTGTGAAATGTGTAAGAAAAAACACCCTACATGTCTGCATGACTTTAACTATGACAAGGACAAAGACAAACCACTTACAAGTCCAAATCCAAGCAACACAGAGCAGGCTTCAACTACCCTGTCTCTCAACACAGAAACTAATGAACAATGTGTGAGTACTTCAATGATCGTACCAGTTTGGCTTTCATCAGAGCACCAACCAGACACAGAACAGCTCGTCTACGCACTTTTAGACACCCAAAGTGACACAGTGTTCATTGATCAAGATGTTTCTGACAGTCTCAAGGCTAAGACCACCCCAGTAAGATTAAGGCTCACCACGATGCTTGGTAAAGATGCTATTATGCCAAGTAAACGTGTCTCAGGTCTCAAGGTAAGAGGCTACAACTCCTCTGAAGTAACTGAACTCCCTCCTGCTTACACTGAAGAAAGTATCCCAGTGAACCACACACACATTCCTACCTGTGAAACGGCAAGACAGTGAAATCATCTCAAGGTTATAGAAAGTGAGATTCCACCACAGTTAGAATGTGAAGTAGGCCTGTTAATTGGCTATAATTGTTCCAAGGCATTAGCTCCAAAGCAGGTTATTCTAGGAGAAGATGAGCCTTATGCTGTTCGCACAGCTTTGGGTTGGAGTATTGTCGGCCCCACCATATCGCACAGTGACACTATAAGCAGCTCCACAGTATGTCACAGAGTCACGATCAAAGAGCTCCCCCTGGTGACTCCTGCAGACGCTCTCAAGATTCTCGAGTCTGACTTCAAGGATGATAATAAGGAAGACAGGTCGGTGTCACAGGATGATATTCTCTTTCTAAACACCCTCAAGGAAGGCATCTACAAAAACAAAGAAGGACACTATGAAATGCCTCTCCCATTTAAAGAGAGACCACACTTACCTGACAACAAACACATGGCCACTGTTCAACTTGAAAATCTGAAAATTAAACTGTCAAAGGACCCAAAGTACAAAGAACACTACGTGAAATTCATGAGTGATGTCATAGAAAAAGGTGACGCAGAGGAAGCGCACAGTGAGGCCAAAGAAGGAGAAAGGTGGTATATTCTCCACCATGGAATTTATCACCCTCAAAAACCAGACAAGCTTAGGGTTGTCTTCGACGCTTCAGCCAAGTACAAAGGAAGCAGTCTAAATGATCATTTGCTGTCAGGTCCGGACTTGCTTAACAATCTAAACGGTGTTCTATTCAGATTCAGAAGACATCATGTTGCATTACTATGTGACATTGAGAAAATGTTCCACCAGTTTCATGTGTACAAAAGTGACAGAGACTATTTACGATTTCTCTGGTGGAAAAACGGCAACTTGAACACTGAGCCACAGGAATTTCGTATGAAAGTGCACCTTTTTGGTGCCATGTCCTCACCAGGTTGTGCCAATTATGGCTTAAAGCATCTTGCTAAAGAGAACGAAACTTTGTTTCCTCTTGCGTCACAGTTCATCCTGAAGGATTTCTATGTGGATGACGGAGTAACATGCACTGCAAGCATCAAGGAAGCCATTCAGCTGGCAACGGAGGCTCAGGTACTATGCGCCTCAGGTGGCCTCAGACTGCACAAGTTTGTGAGTAACAATCAAACAGTGTTAGAAAGCATTCCTCCATCTGAACGTGCCACACCAAAGCAGGACTGTGACTTAACCTTTAATGACTCTAAACTTGAACGAGCTCTAGGCATACACTGGCACATTGAATCAGATACATTCAGATTTCGCTTTCGCCCCAATGACCAACCTGCTACAAGACGTGGCATCTTGTCTACGGTTGCATCTCTTTATGACCCACTGGGATTTCTCTCCCCCTTTGTGCTCACAGGTAAAAGAGTGCTTCAAGAGACATGCAAACAAGGCACAGCCTGGGATGATCCCCTTCCCACTAAACTAAGGCCAGTGTGGGACAGCTGGAAATGTCTCTTAGTAAATTTAGAGAAAATCATAATCCCACGGTGTTATGCTCCCAAAGATTTTGGCTAGATAGTGAAAACAGAACTGCATAATTTTTCTGATGCAAGCTCCTATGGTTATGGTCAGTGTTCCTATTTGAGACAGTTGAACAAAGATGGTGATGTACATTGTGCTTTTGTAACAGCAAAGACCAGAGTTGCACCCATTAAGGTCAGCACAATACCAAGACTAGAACTAACCGCTGCTGTTGTTTCCATAACTGTAAGTAACATGTTAAAGGAGGAGCTTGGATTGTCAACAGTCAATGAGTATTTCTGGACAGACTCTAAAGTAATTTTAGGCTACATCAATAACAAAGCACGTCGTTTTCATACCTTTGTGTCTAACAGAGTTCAACGGATAAGGCTCAACAGCTCCCCCCAGCAGTGGAGATACGTCCCTTCAGATCAAAACCCAGCCGATATCACCTCCAGAGGTTCAAGTGCAAGCGAGCTCATCACATTAGACTGGTTTAAAGGGCCGCAGTTTCTATGGCAAAAAGAAATACCTCCTGCTATGGCTGTTCAAACAGACATTCCTCTTGGAGATCCAGAGCTCAAAAGGGTACAAGCACTGAACACACTCCAAACAGAACACTCAAGCTTATCAGACAAGTTGATTAAGTTTTCTTCATGGTACAACACCACTCAAGCCATAGCTCGACTCATTCGCTTGGCAAAGAAAGACAAAACTACACACCACAGTACAGTACAAGAAAGAGAGAGAGCACAAAGAGCTATTCTAATGGACCTACAAGCTAATGTTTACACAGAAGAGATAAAGATGCTCAGAAATGGAAAGGCACTTCCTCACAAAAGTAAACTGTATCAGATTGATGCATTTCTTGACAGCGATGGACTCCTTAAGGTGGGAGGAAGAATGAATAATGCATCTTTCTCAACTACACTGAAGCACCCAATTATAGTTCCAAATAACCACCATATCACCAAATTGTTAATAGCTCATTTCCACAGTAAAGTGCAACATCAGGGAAAGGGACAAACTATTAATGAGATCAGGTCAAATGGATTTTGGATTCCAGGCATTAACAAAGCAGTGGCATCATTTTTGCACCAATGTGTAACATGTCGTAAATTAAGGAGAGGCACAGAGGAGCAGAGAATGGCTGATCTCCCAGCACAGCGACTGAACCCAACACCACCATTAACATATTGTGGAATGGACTGATTTGGACACTTCCTGACGAAACAAGGCTGCAAAATGCATAAGCGTTATGGGCTTCTTTTCACATGCCTTTGCTGTAGAGCGGTCCACATAGAAATGTTAGACGACATGACCACAGACGCCTTTATCAATGGACTTCGCTGCTTCATAGCTATAAGAGGGGCAGTAAGAGAAAGAAGGTGTGATCAAGGAAGCAACTTTATTGGAGCTACAAATTAGCTGCAGGAATGCTTTAAAGAAGTAGACTCTGACCGACTTGCCACATTATTAGCTGAGAAACAGTGTGATTTCATTATGCACACTCCCCATTCAAGTCATACAGGAGGCGTGTGGGAAAGACAAATAAGGACAATTCGAAATGTTCTTCGCTCAACAGGATCAGTTTCATCAGGCAGAATGGATGATGCATCTCTGAGGACATTCTTCTACGAGGCAATGGCTATTGTAAACAGTAGACCTCTTACAGTGGATAATCTAAGCGACCCCAACAGCCCAGAGCCATTGACCCCAAATCATCTGCTCACAATGAAGTCCAAGGTTGCACTGCCCCCTCCAGGTAAATTCATCAGAGAGGACATTTATGCACGTAAAAGGTGGAGGCAGGTGCAGTACTTAACAGAACAGTTTTGGTCATGTTGGAAAAAAGAATATCTTGCTAATATTGCAACAAGGCAGAAATGGCACACTCCAAGGAGAAACTTGAAAGTTGGAGATATTGTCATGGAGAAGGCAGACGATCTACCCCGCAACGAATGGAGATTAGCACGAGTAATGGACACAGTAATGGACAAAGATGGACTTGTACGAAAAGTTAAGATTCGTTATGGAGAAAGGAAGATTGAAAAGGGACAGGACAGATCTTCTGGAAAACAGTTGATTTTGGATTGCCCAGTACAGAAGCTTGTTCTGCTCCTAGAGACTGAATAACCATTTTTTAAGTTGAAGTTTATTATTTTACATATGGACTAAGGTCATTACTACATTAGGAAATCATTTTCGCTCCACACCCCTTTGGTTGTCTTTAGCTCTAATGATTTGGTGGGAGTGTAAATGATCTCATGTATTTTCTGTACTTCTGCTACTTTTGTTTATAAGTATTCTAATACGTTTGTTCCATGCTTTTATTTTGAAAGGCCGCTGTACAACCGGAAGCGGCCACGTGAGAGCGGATTTTTACCTCCCGGCTAACAGTCTGTGCGGCTAACTGACTATGAGCACAACGGAAAATTTTGTTTAGTTAATCTAAGAGTTACTGAAACTGTATTTTAAGTTAATATATGGTCTATCCCAGCTTAGCACCTGGTTGATGTGGGAACAAGGTTAGTAAGGAATACGTTGAGCCGTTACAATTCTGTGTTATAATTTAATCCACTAGATGGCGCCAGTGCGCTTCGCCTAAGCAATGTTATGCGCACTTTGACAATTTGAATGTGTATTTTTTTGTTCAATATAGATTAATAGCAAGGTTCAGGTTTTATAAGATTTGTTGTTGGTAAACAGTAATAGTCAGATTGTCATAAATGGTTAAATGGAGTAAAAGGTACACTGTAAGAGCTAATTGTTTTTTATTTCCCTTTTTTGTAGCTCTTACGGTGTGTTCACAAACAAGGCCCAAAAATAAAAGTTGTGAACCATCAGTCTATGAGACCATCATTTCAACCGGGATGCTGCACCAAGTCTCTGTTACAAAACTGCCCTTAAAAGTAATTTATTCCCTGACTTACATTTTTATATTGTGTTTCGTCTCTCTGTGGCTGCTGCTGTGAGACTCGTCATTTTGGTCTTAAATGTTCGTATTAACCCGCGACACAGGATCCTATTTCCCTATAAGGGAGCCGCTGTCCTGTCTGTATCGTGTTGGTTTGTGGGATTTCAGGTTCTCCCGGGGGCTAGGATAGTTCAGTCGCTCGGGTTTGGGTTTATATCGGCTGCTGGGGTTTGAGACATTTCTTCTCCTCATTTGCGCTCTCGCTGCATTTGACACATGTGGCTGTTGAGACGTGTCACGCTCACCAGTGTTGATTCGGCATTGTGACTTGTTTTGGCACACGGAGATGAACAGTTTTGTCACTCTGACAGCGGCGTTAGCTTGTGTTGCTAGTGCACCGCACAGACAGCTGCACTTTCTGCACTCGCAGATCCGCTGTGCTGATAAACACAGCGCACGTTGGTTCAAGCGTTATTACGCTTGTTAAACGAGACGAGTCAGAGAGCGATAGAATCCTTCTAACATTCAGTCTCTTTGAGAGCGAGGAAAACAAACAAGCATGCATATAGAATTTATCGTGGCTGGAAAAGTTATCGAGCTCGTTAAAAGTTATCGTACGATTAACTGATTTATTGATTATCGTTACAGGCCTAATTCTTATTACTACGCATGATTATCATTATGATTATTATTATCATTATTAAAATTAATAGTGGTTACAAAGCACTTTGGTAACCTTGAGTTTGTTGTGAGGCACTGAGTTGGGGATCGAAAGATTTTTGGTAAATTCGGTCAAATAAAACAAATTACTCCAATAAATTGGCCTGAGATCTAGAATACACACTTCTCCAATACTGAGTGAGTGTGCTCACCCGTGCATCTTCTCAAATTAAGATTGGCATGATTAACAGGTAAATTAGCCAATGAGGGAGGTCTATGGTCTTTCCATATCAGAAGAAATTAAGCTTCTAATGAGGAAAAAAGAAAGGAAAAAATATAACAGAAGACTTAACTGTGTTCATCTGAGATATTTTAATTTTTTTCAAAATTATAGGTGACAATGAGCTCCTTTGTTTCACATATCACATCATTTAAAAAAAGCCTGATGACCTGAAAAAGCCACATCCGTTTTTGGAGTGGCTCCAGACACAATGGGAGTGCTGAACAGACTATATGTGTAATAAAGGGAGATATCATGCTGGACTTGTGTCCAGAGGACCTGTGTTAAGAGACAAATCCAGGGGTCGATGGATACCATTCAAAATCTTCCTTTAGTATTAAAATTATCTTTGCGCCATTGGCATTGAAGCCATGTTATATCCAAGATAATTATTCGTTTTGCCTGCCTTTTTACTTTTTCTATTAAAAGGAGATATATGCATTGCTTTCATTAAGTTTCTTGAAAGAAAAATTCAGTTTGATGGTACCCAGGCCCATTCCTGTATAAAAGCAAACAGCACAGCATGAAGCAGAAAACACAGATATAAGAAAGAGGTGTCTGCAGGCTCTGGTCACAACACTGTCTTTCAACTCAAAACTGAAGAGCAAGATTGTGTGTCATTAATGCTATAACTGTACTTTTGAAAATAATTATACCGCCAATATATATACAGAATGTTTTTAATGAAAAAATATGTATAATAAATGTGTATGTGTAATGTGTATGATAACTTACTAACTAGGTAAGTCCCTGAGATTTTAAATCTGTCATATGGTTGAGAAACCAGAGGTGCATAGGTGCTTGTAAACTAGAAAATAGTTACTCATTTATTAGGGACAATATGGGCACCAGAAATTGGAAAGATTGTTAGTCAGATTAAACCTACAAATGTAATGTGCCCTTGGCCTGCAGACACCATGCATGCATGCATAAAGCCAGCTGCAGTACCAAGCTGTTTCCAGTGGAAATGAGCAGAGCCCGGAAATCATCTGAGACCATCTGTCCTGAACGCTTCTGTTGGTCACCACAGCAAAGGCCAGTGGATGTCAGATGGGAGGGGGTCAGACAGACGAGTGAAAGGGGTTGGGGAGATAAAGCAGAAACAGTTAGCAAATACGAGCTGACAGAGCCAGCAGGCAGGAGAAGCCCACAAACATACACACACAACAGCAGAACCAGAGCTGCAGTCCATGCTTAGAGTAAGCCCAGTGTCTCGCTACTCTGTGCTTCCCTGCTAATGGCTCCTACCTGCTTGTCGTTCTCCACATCATAGCCCAGACTGATCAGGCAGGCCTTGAACTCCTCAGCCATCAGTGCTCCACTGTGGTCCTGATGTGGGCCAATAGCCAATGAGAGAGCACCCGTGAAGATGAGGTTGGTGCATCACGTGGTGTAAGGGATGGGACATGCAGAGACACACACATGGATGAAACATTCAAGATGTTTAGACAATGTCATGTGAGCAAAGGGGGCTGGTGAGAGTGAGATGCAGTAATGAGCCCTTTTTTTCTTTTTTCATTATAAACATATATCACAGCTCAAATAGGGAGGTGGATGATGGATGATTGGATGATGTCTGAGTTTTGAAGCCTTGAATACAGGATAATAAAAGTATTACTTAAAATGCATGAATGACTCAAATATGCTTTTGCATACATATGGAAAAAGCATTTTAGCATGGTGAAATGCCCACAAAAGTCAAGTTTGCTATAAGACTTTTTCTACAGAACCCCATAGCTTTGATGTTGAAAAATATTTACAATAATGCATGTGTATGTGGATCAACTCAAATCCATCTGTGTATCTTGGTAAGTACTAACTTACACACACACAGTGCTTGCACATAGTACTTTATAATACAGTTGATGGATGATACGTGAAAGCTGCTGAAATGTAAACAGACAGTTGCTTAGTCCAACCACATAAAGCCTACTCGTGTCCAATCATATCCTCTCTCTCACATGCATACATTAGGTGCCATGTCACACTGACACAGGTATAATGGGGGCCCTGACCTTGTCAAAGTGGTTGAAGGAGGCACGGTATTCATGCAACTGTTCCTGGCTGATCCCTTTGGCATCACGCGTCAGAATCTGGTTCTCGATTTCACTGATCGTACGGGCGATGGTAGTCGAAAGCTGCTCCCAGCTCACTCGCAGATGCTGCAGAGCATTTACTCAATTACAGGGAGTAATATAACAGCAATAATCACCAAACTCTGAGTTAAATATATAGTATGACATAATGCTTTATTGGAGTTAATGAACCTGGTCATACCTCCATGGTGTATTGGGTGTACATGTTATCAAATATCAGGGCCTCCTGTATGAGTTTGTAGACTCCCTCCAGCTGGTCCATGTTGGGCTTGTACTCTGTGATGCTCTCCTTGTAATCCCGTACGTTTGTGAGCTGGTCCTCCAGAGTGCCATTCATCTCAATAGATATCCTGCCAATCTCCTGCAATTATTGGCATATGGGTTGGCTACATTTACATGAAAAAACAGATAACTGGCCTAGAGACTAAGACGGAACCACAGGTTCATAAACCTGGCATGCTCTCCAGCATAAACTCCCGAATCTGTGATCGACTGCTGTGAGTTACCTCCATCTTTTGTTTGATCCAAGGGCCTACAACATTGGCCTGAGAGGCAAACTGGCAGCGCAGTGCATTGTTGGATTGTTGCTTAGACAGCTCCTCCTGCAGAGCAGCATCCCTCTGTGGAACAAGCTGCAGTGTCTGCAAACAACAGAGTTACTCTCCTCCATTGGGTCATGTCTTAAATTAATATTTCAAACATTAAAACATTGTCAATTGTACTTCAAACTCTATCAAGTAAAAATGTAATGACACTATACTTGACACTGACTATACTTTAACTGAGACAAACCTGTTCCCATTTGCGGTCGATGCTTTCTGGTGTGATGGTGGTGTAGGGGTTGGTTACACTGAACTTGATGTTGTTGTTTTGGCCGATGTTTTTGACCTGCTCCTGGATGCTTTGGATAGCCTTTCTTTCTGTGTCGGCGTCCGGGAGAGTAGACTTGAACTGCTCATGGGCTGCAATCAAGCCCTGCAGAAAGAGGGTATGGGTATAATTAACTATATCCATTGTCATAAGATGGTGCAAACATTAGTTCCAAATGGTTTTCCCTAAAACAATGTAATTTTACATTGTACAACATGGCTCACCTCAATCTCTTCGATGGTGTGAACAATGAACATGTCCTGAAGGTCTTCCATGGCTCCCTCCATCCAGTTGTTGAAGGGTGCAGCCCTCTTGGCATATTCCAAATACATCTCATCTATTGTCTCCAGCTGCTTTTCAGTATTCTATTCACAGAAATACAAAGCATAGTACAGTAGTACAGTATAGAAAATACAGAATGATATCATTCTGGACTTGTCAGATAAGGAAGGGTGCTCTGTGTGAAATCACCACGGCTGTATCCATACTTAAATAGATGAAGTATTGCTGACAGTAGTTGTTTAAAGTGATCATGAGTCCAGTGGCAGAAGGAAAGATAAAGGGTTCTGATCCAAAAGGACCATATCTTCCTGCCCAAGGTGAGGTGTGAAAAATGTCAGCTCATCCTGGCAATATTTCAGGGTGGAGGACAAGACACCATCCAGGCCAGGGGCTTTCTGCCCTGGTTCTTCTTGCCATGATACTCACAGAACTGAATGTAAGATATCAGTGTCTCGGTATCTGTAGCAGCCCTGAACACATTCCAGTCCAAACATGTGTATAGCTTCTCCACAGCCTTACTGGTCCACTTCTAAGACATTCTCATTACAGGTTTGGAGAACTTCAGCCTCTGCCTGAATCAGGTGGATTATGACAGTACAAGTAGCCTCCAGTTACTGTGTACTTTGCTAGTTCCTGGTGCAGATTTCCTTTCTTAAAATCCTTAACGATAACAACTGAGGAGATTGGAAAGATCTGCTCCAGAAAGAAAACCTGCACCCGCACTCACAAACATGCTCGGCGCTATGTAAACACCGGCCAGAATTAATTCATGTGCATCTATGCGTTTTTGAAAGGAGTAAGTGTGACACTAACCTCCAGGGCTTCCCTGCGGCTCCCGGTAAGAGCCCCCAGCACATCCCACTGCTCACAGATACTCTGGCAGCGCGTGTTCACACTCGGAGAGTCATAGTAATCCAGATCACTGCAGAAATGTGCATTACTTCGTATGCCAATGCACAAGCCCTGGCCCCAGCCCTCGCCCACCACCTACTTGAGCTCCTGTGCGATGGCAGCAATCTGCTCCACTCTGTCTTGATGTGCTGTGAGCTCACTCTCGAAGGCCTTATGCTTTCGTAGGAGGGCTTTCACCTCAGACAGGTTGGCAGTCTCATACTCTTTCTGTGTTAGCATGGCCTCCTTACCTACACACATTTACTAGGGGTGTTAAATAAGATGTTTTTTTTTTATTGAAATTTAGTCATAAACCATCACATACATGGATTTTCCATAGAACAAACAACAAAAAAGCATCCCGTGTACAAAACCACAGGCTAATGATGAAGGAAACCCAGATATTGATACACTGATATTGATAACCTCTACATCCAGGCACTAGAGTATGTAGTATGATTTTAAAGTAACTTTTGGGCTAGATTCTTTGTGCATTAATCTCATCCTATTCTCCCTTCCCAGCACTTACTGACTGATAACTGCTTTTGACCAGGATAGGCTATTTCCTTCATATGTGAAATGGTGTTTACTGTGGTCTTACCGTTAGTCCAGCACTCGTGGATGGCTGCTTTTTGCCGAAACTTCTCTGCCAGATGGTCAAGCCGCTCCAGGCGCCGGATCTCGTTTAATAGCCACTCTTCATATCCTTTCTCCGCCCCCTCCAGAGTCTGCCACGCCCCGTTGATATCCTACTCACAGGAGATTTTCAGATGCAGTTGCTTTGATTTGAGTTCTTGAGTTTAAATTTGGGACCAAAGTGTTGGTTTGAGATTATTTGGTTTATTTACCAATAAAAATACACCAATACACAAAAATGCCATGCCTCCATCCGTCCCTCCTCTTTTGTCTTTGTCTCTCACCATTAAGTCAGAGATTTAAGTCTGAAAAGCATGGTTCTACTGCACTGCTGAAAATGTGAGAAATGTCTCTTTTTTGCAATACATCATGCCATACCATGGAATATTATAGCCAAAGGAACATTTCCATGGAAACAAGCTGAAAGGGTCAGGTTTGTGAAGATGCAAGGACGCATGTTTTTCTTTGTTTTTCAGTACAATAAAAACATCCATAATGAAAAAAGATGTTAATTTTAGTCAAGCTATGTACTGTGACTTTAACATTCGTCTAAGTTACAAATTGGCCTTCTTGATGTTTTTCAACACATGCACAGATGCAACGTCCACAAAGAAATCAGGCAATTATTTTGCGATTTACATGCCAGTTCAATAAATTGGCATTCAAAAGCGTATGTGTGTAAATGTAGCCAGTGATACATACAGACACCATTCGCCCCTCAGAGGGCATGAAGGCTGGTCTGTTGCTCAGTCGCAGTTTAGTCTGCAGTGTGTTGAAGCTGATCTCCAGTTGGCACTTTTCCTGAACCTGAGGACAAACAGAGCATTTACATGTCTGTTACTGTTACAAGTCACACAAATGGCTGTCACAGCCACCACTACTATTGCACTGAAAGTACGGTTGCAAATTTTAAACACGAGTTTGATACTAAGGAATAGAATCTATACTCAATACCAGTTCTGAAGGATGGCACAATGAAAATAACAATGCCACAATGTCTTTCTTTAGACAGTAGAATGTGACATTAAATTAAACATTAGTACACAGTACATTAGTACATTAGTACTTAAACATTAAATAATAGTACTTCTTTTAGATTACCCTGTTACATCTGTAATCCCTCAGTCATCCCAATAGGTTCCATAGTGGTCCATGGGTGTATACTAGTCTACATGCTTTTATACTCGTTCTGATATAGCTCAAGATCATTCTAAAGATATTCAGGAAAGGTTCATTTCTGTCCTGTATCTAGTTTTAATATTGATTAGGACCTGATCTCTCTTTTGATACTTGTGACAACCCTAATTACAAAGTACTACTCTCTGGTAATACTGTGTCACAAGTCTCAAGTCACCTGCTCATGAGAGTCAAGTGTAGTCACCGTTTACAGTCCAGCCAGTCTGCAGTTGGAAATTTTGACATCTCTAAAATATGAAGTCGATTCACTTAAAAAAAAAAAAAAAAGGTCTGTTATCTGTAAAGAGAGTAGGTGTTAATCTTGTCTTTCTGGAGGGACTTCATGCCAACATAATGCAATGTTGCCCTTAAAAATTCAATAAAGTTCCAAACATAAGGCATTCCTTCACTCACACTTGCTATAATAGTTTTAAATCCATCCTAAACAATGCATGCACCCCTTCCTGCCCACTATACGTATTACAGCACTATTTGTGAAAAAAATGGGTACAAGGATCACGGTTTCATTTTTCAGAATAGCCAAATCATTTTAAGTCACAGTCAAGTCTTAAGTCACTAAGGGTCAGTCCTAAGTCAAATAACACTGACTTGAGTCTCCCAACTCCTCACCCTACTGTCACATGTTTGTTACACAAACAGCAGCAGACCTTGGGTGGTTTGTGCACGCGGCGATAGTCCCTGAAGTCCTCCAGTTTCTGCTGCATCTCAGTCATGGTTTTCTCTGGGGTGCGGTTCTCCAGCCAGGGAATGGTGCGACGGATCCATTCCAGAAGCTGTGCATTAACAGACCATATCTTAGTTACTTATGAGCTGTCTTTGGGATACAGATTTTTAGGTTGAGAGAGAAGATAAACTTTGAATTTGTTCCACAATAGGATAATTAAAAGATACTTTTACTCACTTGACTGGCAAGCTTCTCATAGTCCTCCATCAGTCTCTCATTGTCTTGATTGACAGCCAGCACTTTGCAAATACGATTGGCAGCGGTCTCAGCCTATCAGAAACACGTTTATTTAAGAGCTCCCTTTTCCAGTGTGCTGCTGTGAGAAAGCCACCTTTGTATTAACCAGTTCTTAATCTTGTAACTTTATTTATGATCACACAATATAAGCATGAACTTTTTACTAAAATTTCACGTGGCACACATGCAGTGAATTGAGCGTCATCAGCACATTGTTTTGTGTTGTCAGAAATACTGTAAAAGCTGCAAACTTTTGCTTATGTGCGGAGCTCATGCTGTCAGGGTTAGTGTGTGGGTCACACTCTAATGTGCATGCACCAACTCAGTCTCTAGTTACACTTTGCCGCTGTGAAGTTGTCCACATCTCAACTCCTGGATTTGACACTAAACTGCCACTAGAATCAGAAAGGTTGTTTTCAGTTCAAAAATACAGTTTCAAAGGTGACCACTCACATTCAGACTTGACAACAATAATATTACCCAGAGTAAGTCCTGGTTTAAATCTCCAAACCCAGAGATTTACACCAAAACAAAAAGAGAGGTTAGATTTCAGCATTGCCATTGTTTAAGACCATGTCAAACTTCAAACTATTCAAAAAGAAAGAATAATGGAATTGGTTAGGTTCATGGGAAATCATAGGATTCTAGAATGCCCATAGTTGAAACTGAGCTGGAGGACTGGTCAGAATTCTATGGTGAAATTTGACTTTTAACTGATTGAGGGTCAATAAATCTGAAAAAAATTTGAAAAAAAATTGAAAATTTAGGGTCAAACAAGTCAACAAATCTGCAGTCGTCCAGGTAGAGAAAAATGAATGCTGTCAACTGGGACAATGTTTTTGCTCATCCAAGATGCTTATTCAGTTCTGGTCAGATTGCTGGAGGACACTGCCTGAAGGGAGGAGCTAACTAAATTGCAACAATTCTGAAACTAACCCACCTACTTGCTTGCGGTTTCTGTTAGCTAGGTCTACTGAGCTACATTACATGTGCCTAAATCATATTAGCATAATCACTCAGGCCCCAGATGGGGGCTTTCACACCTCTGAGCATACAGGCTATCACTATTGTTTTCATCGTTTCGATTTAAGTCCGAGGATGGGGTCGCCAATTTCTGTTCAAAGACGGTTTGTCTTTCCTAACAAAAATACCCTCTTTAACTCTTCTCTCAAACCACTGAGGAATGGTTAGTGGCTTTGAGATGGCGATGTATGGCTGACTGGGGTCCCATCCCAACACTCACTGCAGTCTTTACTACACTGAATGTAGTAGACTACACTGCTTTGTTTGTGGCTCAGGGTTTTGTCCTTTAGGTGGACCAGTATCTGTCTTAAACATGTTTGTAGGTTTGAAATCGACTGGGAAAAGACAATCCATCTTTGAACAGAAATGGAGGGCTTAGACAGCATTTGTCTCCTATTTACAACGCCATCCTCAGACCTAAATCAAAAGAAAGAAAACAATAGTGATGCTCAGAGATATGAAAGCACCCATCTGGGGCCTGAATTATTTTGATAATATGACTCAGGCACAGTTCAGACTTAGTGCAGTTCAATAGACCTAGTTAATAAACAACCTGTAAACAAGCAAATGTGTTAGCGTCAGTAGTTTCAGTGTAGTTAGCTCCTCCCTTCAGGCAGATATAAAGCTGTGTCGACCAGCAATCTAACGAGAACTGAAGAAGCAGCTTGGATGAGCTGTGAAATGTCTTCAATCAAAAACTTTGTCCAGTTGTTAAAAAATGTCTTATAATAGCTTTAGAAAGTGGTGTCATTATTCAAAAAAAGTTTGTGGAGCCAGTCCCTGGCAAATGGCAAGAAGGTTCAACATTTAAGAATCAAAAGTTTGGATATTTTATTCCAAAACAGTAAATCTATTATAGATACAGTCCCACATAAAATTATGACATCAAATTCTAGAATGTGAGCGCACCCTATTGGTGGTTTTAATTTTCTAGAATGCAATGTCAATTCTCTCAACAGGCAGGGCTGTCATTTATCCCAGAACTCCCTATAAAGAGCTGCCCCTGTCTGTTTTCAATATAACTGGCCTATAGAATGTTGTGATGTCATCTGAAACAGCAAATAAAAGGTTTAGCCTACTTTCAGTTCCAATGGAACTTCATAAAAGATTTTTGGACAACAATATATTTTACTGGGTTTGTTTTAGTGATTCTTTTAGACAAATTAAGTAGGGTCCAATTAACTAAAAAAAGTTTTGTCCATATTTTATCAGTGAAAATTTGTTTACTCAAAAATATTAAAAAATCCTGTGCAACAAATTTTGCAAATAATTACAAACCTAGACTATTAGTTAATGATTTTTTTAAAATGAAAAACTTTCATTAATAGTTAGTTACTGTCATGAATATAAATAAAAAACAAAGCTTCAAATTTATTTGAAGACTTGTCCACCTGCTCCCCTGTAGTGTTACATCTTAACAGCTAAAATACATACATACTTATGACTTTACGTATTTAGCATAAAAAAGATGATTTGTCTTTAGTTTTTGAGAGGTTAATCTAAATCCCAGTTTGGACTTTCTCCATCTTCGAAGCTTGGAAGTTTAACTAAGTCCAAAACAAAATGTGTCAATCATAAATCAAAAGTGGAAAGCGTGCCTGGCTCACCTTCTGAGCACCAGAGAATGCATGATAGAAGCACGACACATAGGTCATAATGGCTTTTTCATCGGGCCGCAGCGTACCCACGATGTCTACAGTTGCAGCAGAGGAAACAGAAAAGAGAGGTCAGGTTACCAAAGCGGCCCCCACACAGATGCACCAGGGCAGGGAGGGGCCCCGAGTCACACACCGGTACATAGCAGGCAATAGGCCAAAAACACACAAGACATCTCCCAGTATCATTCATGTATTTATCTATTGTTTTTCTTGTCTTATTTCCTTCCTTCTGTGGAGCAGACTTTTTGTGAACTTATTACGTAAAAGTACTCCTTAAATGATTCCTATTACATCTGATTCTTTGAATATATTAAGCCATCAGACAAATTAAACCATATTTTGAAGACCAGAATATTGTGTGTTTGTGGCCACTCATCTGCAATGTTGTTACTGAGGTAAAAGCAGCACTGAAAAGGAAGCCATGCTGGACAGAGACAGAGTTGTCAGCAGCAGCGCAGTAGGGGGCGCCTGCGGTACCTTCTGCGCTCCAGAGAAGGCATGGTAGAAACTGGACACATAAGTCATGATGGCTTTCTCATCGGGACGGGCCGTGTTGACAATGTCTACAACATGTGGAGGCAAGGTTATGAGAACTCACACAGGACTCAGCCTGGACTGCTCGTGCACAGAAGACACAAACAACAAACCCACACACACAAGCAAGACCCCATATTATGCCCTTTTCTGATCTATGTTATAATGGAGTTTCCTCATCACAAACATATCTGGAATTCTGTTTTGTTTCATTCATATATGATTAACACAAAAAAACTGTTTGTTCCATCTGGTGATGTCATGTGGTAATATAAGCAGTGCTCCACTGTGTTTTTAAAACCATGCACCTTCACTAGAATCATCTGGATCATTCCAGCCCTGGAATTTCTGGTCTCTACTAAACTAAAGGTAAAAGGTAGCCGTTAACTTGAAAACTACAGATTCATGACATCACAACAGAGCAATTGGAGCTTGGGAGATGCAGACAGGCTAATAATAAAAGACTACTCAAACATGTGTGAATGAAACAACTCCAGATGTTTTTTAGGAGGTAACAACATTCTAACATGGCTTAAAGCTCACAAGAGTCAATTTTGAGTACTATATGACCTTTAACTTTGTGATAAATTAACACAATGTGATCAATACCTGTGCACACACGCACACGCACATGCACTTTCTCCTGCCTTGAGATCAGCACAAAGAACATTTTGAACCCTCAGAAGAATTGGCCTCATGTGACTGAAAATTAAGTTGGTTCAAAGTTTTGATAGAAACATTGCTACATAGTTGATTTGGAATAATCATCAGCTCACCCTCTGCATCCAACATCTTTGGGATGTCCAGGTACTTCTCTGCCACATCAAAGGCGTTGTTGAGGTTAGTTAAAGGGTCATCCTGCAAAAGTGTTTTAGAGGTAGCATTTTGTATTGGATCTCTGGTCAAATACACTAAATATGAAAAATTACCTTTCGCAGTTTGTCATAGTCAATGAGCTCAGGTCGGTGCCGGTGGATCAGGGCATTGAATGCCAGGCCATCTTTCCAGCTGTCACAAAAGAAACATTAGTTTGAATAAAAATGTGTCTGAATCAGTTGCTTTATGTTGATGAAATTCAGATGTCTACACCGTGGCACCATGTTTCTCACATGCCTCTTAAGTATCAGAACAGTTGCCACAGATAAAGGTAGAGTTTTTGGTGAACTAATTGATCAGCAGGAAATTAGTTGACCATAACCTCTAATCCCTAACCTGATGTGGAAGTTCTGGACATTGACGTTCTTGTAGGGCGCGGTCTTCCTCTGACACCACAGAAGCAGCCCCTCTTTCGCTGAGGTCTCTGCAAACACAAAAGACTGTAAAGAAGGAACTCTACTTACAGGGTGTCCAATGATGGAGAGTATGTATACCTTCCACAGAGATGTCCTGGATGGCAAAACGGAGAATGATGGTCCAGATCATTCCGAGTGTCATCTTGGTATTTCCATCCACAATTTCTGAAGTAAACAGACACAAACTCCCCATTAGTCACAAATGAAACACTGATATGATGGACCCATTGTGATCTCAAATATTGTGCATTTTTGTGGAGCTAGCGTAGACTGTATATGTATGACCTTGGCTCCAACTGACTTACACTGGGATCTTGTCGTCCCTCTGTCTAACTGCTGCTGTGAGGCTCATTATTTTAGTCTTAAAATGTTTGTATTAACCTGCTCTACATGATCCTGATTTTTTCTTTTTTTTTTCGCCATTTTGTCCTTCAAAAAGTCCTATTCATAATATAGAGCCTGGCTCCACATTCACTCCTGTAACCATGAGCATTGCAAGCCTGAGCAGCGCTGAATGCTATGGGTGATGTCACACTCTTAGCCAGTTCTTTTATATAGTCTATGGTATCCAGTTTTCCCAGTCTAAATCAGTTACAATTAACTAGGGTCCGACTAATATATTGGTTGGCTGATATTATTGGCTGATATGAGCACTTGGAGACATATCATTTATCGGCCTAAATTTTGCCGATATGGGCTGATAGTCCACATTAGCACGTTATACCACAT
>NW_026571541.1:3167210-3204710 GCF_026225935.1 Boleophthalmus pectinirostris | reverse complement strand
TTTCTATGACATAGTGGACAACATAAGATTGAAGCAACAGCACTTCTAGCACACATCTGAACCATTTTGTACACTCATCTGTTGACAGGTAGTAGTAAAACTTTATTCCAAACACCCTTGCCTCGCTCGGACCATGGACAGGGCACAAAGGAGCCATTGAGCCAAGCGCCATAACCCAGGCCCAAAAGAGGTCATCCCAAAGGAGAGAGACAGAGGGGTGAGTACAGAGCAGGAGAGTGAGTCTGGGAGAGCAGGAGACTGGAGCTGAACCATTTCATCAAATCTTAATTTTTCTGACAAGCACTGTGACTGATTAAATTTGCAATTTGTGTTTTAATAATAGGATATTGTTGAAAGTCCACATTTTATCACATCCACAAGAATATAAGAATAAATAAATTATTATTATTATTATTTTTTTATTAAAAAGACTTAAATGGGTCCGGTCAAGTGGTAACGGAGGGAAACGGGGCAGATTTTTTACATTCAAATAGCTCTTATTCAGAAACTAGAGGGACTATTGAAATAAGTAAGGTATTAGAATGTAGGAAAGAGTTAACACTCCAACAGGGTAAAGTTAAACCTGCGATATTCTTTCAAGTTATTGACAAAAAATTTTAAAACTCATGACGGTAACAGAGGGAATGAAATATGCAGCACTTTTTGGGCAATAAATACAAAAACAGTGACAACTAGCGGTTCTCACTTACATATCGTTAACAAACTGGTTTGAATATTTGCTTCATATAGTTTTCTACCATATGGTACAAGATTAGGTTGAAAAACCTCTTACTTTTTGACTCATGAGATTTTTTATTAAGAAAGGTCATGGTAACGGAGGGAAAATTGTGCAAGCAAGTAGAAGGTGCATGATTTTGCATCATTTGTCAGTTTTTTTCTTCCGAATACTTTAATGTTATTTCAAAATGAAAGGAAACTATTTCTATAAAATATGTCAGTCCTTCCAAGCAAATTTTATCATTTCAAATAATTTTTTTTTGAAAAATCATGTACCTTCATCAACAGTTCAAAGATCGAATAACACAAGATATGATGAAAGGCATCAATTTATTTACATGATTTGCAGGTCTTTGAAATTTGGGAAATAATTTTTGTTCCATGTTTCATACATGGTCTGATTAAAACATATGTAACTTTAGAACCAAAAATGGTACAGAAAAAAGGTAAACAGTTTCATAAACTAGAGTACATATGCTATCTGTTGAATACATTTTTATATCAGATGCATTAACTTGAATTTTTGGCCTTGCTGTATACTTCTGCTTGACCAGGCCCAAATATGAACTGACAACAAACTAACACAAAACATGCGTTAAAAGGGTTAGCATTTTTTAAAGAAATATTCATTTGATTTTTTTTTTTTCTTAAATTATGGTACTTAAAAACCACAGTATTTTTTTTTTTTTTTCATCAAAAAATAGGAACAAAAGCATGTGTTTTCTTTATTTTCACTGCACTGAAAAACATAGGAAAATCCCTCAAACCTGACTTATTTGCCTTGGGGGGCCTTTGCCTGCTCACTTCCATGGAAATGTGCCTTTGGCTATAATATAACACAGTATGGCCAAAAACATCACTTTCCAATGAGAATGTTAAATAGAATGTTTTGAATTTTGTTTCCATGGAATCATCCAGGTGATGTGCCACCTCCAGAAAGTTACATAAGATTACTTTAAAAAATTGCAACACTTGTGATTTGCTATGTTGAGTTCATTCAAATTTCAGTTTCAATTCGACACTAATTAATCAGTCTGTGTGCTCCACAGTTTTACATTTTTCATCATGTAGTTAAAGAGTGAGTACTCTACTTCTATGGGGTATTAACTACTAACACATAACATACACTGTTCAAAAAATTAATGCAACACTTTGAAAAAACACATTAGATCTCAATTTTAAAAAACTTATGTTGGATATCTTTACAAGTATGGACAGGGCAATGTCTTGGGAACAATAGGATGCCAATTCTTTTAATGGAAATAAAATGTTCAGCTTGCAGATGGTTTAATTTTATAGACATGCTTAAAATAAAAGATCAATAGATCAAAGACCAAAGTGAACTTTTGTGTCAATTCCATCATGTAAAAGACATTACACAGGGGCATTCAAACTTCCCCAGAACGCCACATGTGCAGTTAAAAACTAAAAAACACACAAACATACCACACACAGACATGAAATGTAAACATCAATAATAAATACAAATATAGCTGCAAGCGGCAATTATCGGCCCTCGCATGCGCTGCGCCCCGCAAACGCCCTGCCAACGCCCCGCAAACGCCCCGCCTCATGCTGACCCTAATAAACCTAATCTTAAACCTTACCCTAATCGTAATCCTAACCATAGCCCTATGCAATTTTTAAAATTTTGCCAAAAAAAGCTACCAAATTTGGTTTGGCTACACCAAAGTTTATGTAAGGACATCCCATTGGCAAGGATAGAATTCTGGCTTGTTGCCATGGCAATGCTCATCACTCCCCATTCGCTCCCCATTGGCTTAAGCAATAGGCCCTACGCCCTGTCGGGGCTCGGGCCTAAATATTCTGATACGAGAACAATGTTTTTTTTGGCGTACTGCTATGTCATGGCGAGGGTCCCTGGTCACTACGGGCAAGTCACGTTGTGTCATTTCACATTCGGGTCGCTTTGCGATACTAATAGGCCCTTCGCCAGCCTCTGGCACTCGGGCCTAATAATAATAATAATTTAAAAAAAAAAAATAATAATAATAATAATAATAATTCGAGCAAAAAGAATATATCCAAAAACATTAGAACAACATATTATACGTTGTTTGAAAGCTCTCGACTTTCTCCACGTCACCGTGGGGTCATTGGTGAGTGACGGGCGTGTTTGCACCATCTCATCAGGGTCGCCCCCTGACCTTCCATTGACTTCCATTCATTTTAGCAGAGATAAATATGGCTCAGGTCTTGGGCGTGGATTACTGGGATACTGCTGTTCATGCCGGGGATGACCGAGGACAAAGTTGCATGTCGTAGTCTTGCATTCGCCCATGTGCTCGTCGTTCCCCATTCGCTCCGCGTAGCGAAAGCAATAGGCCCTACGCCCTGTCAGGGCTCGGGCCTAAAGAAAGAAGAAAGAAAGAATAATATTCTGATACAAGAACAATGTTCCGCTTTTTTTGGCCGACAAACTACACATTTTCGGACACCTCTGGCGCATTGCTACGTCATGGCGAGGGTCCTTGGTCACTACGGGTGAGTCACATTGCGCCATTCTATTTTTCGGCCACTAGGAGCATCGCTTTCCGATAATAGGGCCTTCCCCAGCCTCTGGCACTCAGGCCTAATAATATTCTGAGCAAAAATAATATATCCGAAAACATTAGAACAGCATGTTATTCGTTTTTTTAAAGCTCTCGACATTCCCCACATCACCGTGGGGTCATTGGTGAGTGACGGGCGCGTGTGTACCATCTGCACTGGTCACCCCCTGACCTCCCATTGACTTCCATTCATTTTAGCAGTGGTAAATATGGCTCAGGCCTTGGGCGTGGATTACTGGGATACTGCTGTTCATGCTGGGGGCGACTGAGGACAAAGTTGCATGTCATCCTCTCTCATTCAGCCATGCGCTCGCCAAATATTGTGTCATCTAATAAATGCCAATGGAGCTCCATGGTGCTGGGCGGTGAGCACAGGGCTCACTACAGGATGTGGCAGCCTAAAGTCACCCTCATGAGGTCAGTTTCTAATTGTTTGGGCAGAGACATTCACACCAGTGACCTGCAGGAGGTCATTCTGTAGGGCACTGGCAGAACTCAGCCTGTTCCTCACTGCATGAAGGAGCAGATATGGGTCCTGCTGATGGGTTGAGGACCTTCTCCGGCCCTGTCCAGCTGTCCTAGAGTAAATGCTTGCCTCCTGAAATCCCCTCCATGCTCTGGAGATTGTGCTGGGAGACACATTGAGGCTACGTCCACATGACAAAGCTCCTGGATTGTTTTCTTTGCGGGTTGAAAAAAATTCTCATCCACACACGTGCCGGATCAGTAAATATTCACGTCCACAAGACAACGGAGCACTGAGTGAAAACGATGTAATACATCTGCCACACCTGTATGTGGCACTGTTAACAATGATAATAATATTTAATAATGCTTTTATCACCGTTTTTTAAACTTAAAGGTAATTTAGCCTATTTTAGATGTATCCCAGAAATATAGCCATTTTGTTTTGCAAAAGTTAAACATAAGTCACAGAAAGAACCCATATATTCCACTGAGTCGTGACCTTTAGTCCAACAGAAGCTGAAATGCATCAGCGCACAATAGTGAGTTGTTTGAGAGCTTTCTTTATGCTAATTAGTCATGCGGTTTTAAGTTTCACTTCTGTAAAACGTAAACAAATATGCACAAAGTTATGTGAATAGGGAAAGCTTGCAGACACAGAAATGACATGTCTGGATGCAGATAATTTCCGATACAGTGATACGGTGATACAAGGATTGGTTTCAGTGTAAATGTAGTCTTTGTTATTAATCAGTGTGCATAATCTGTGGTGCGTGTTGTTAGTATCGGTGCCAGCAGTGTGTCTCGGTTGCTGAGTGATGGGAGCGGCTCCGTAGGCTACACCTGTCACATTTTGGCAATGCTCTTGTGGCCTGTGGAGGTTAGTTCGAGGGCTGCAGTCTTCACTGCATCGGAGGACCCTGGCAATGACAGGATCGTGACATTGTTTTCCAAAAGCTGTGGTTTGCTTGTCCACACAACAATGCAACGCCGGTGTTTCCAGATTTTTTCACTCTGGAAACCATTTTCAAAAAACTTAATTTTTGCCCACCCAAAACTCCAGCTCCGTGTGGACGAAAGGCCAAAACGAACACGAACTTCTCCATTTTGACCAAAAAAGGTTGTTGTGTGGATGGCCCCTAAATCACCTTGCAATGGCACTTCCGGCTGTGCCATCCTGGAGAAGTTGAAAAATCTGGGCAACTTCTGTAGGGTTAAGGAATGGCCTCATACTCCCCTTAGTGACAATCACTGTAGCCCAGAGGTCTTCAAGAGGGGGGGCACAGAAGTAGTGCAGAGGAATCGCAAAATCTTCGGTTGATTAAACTTTTTTTTTATATATACAGTTAAGCCCAAAATTATTCATACCCCTGACAAATTTTGACTTAAAAGTTACTTTTATTCAACCAGCAAGTTTTCTCCAGCTCCTCCTTGAGCACCTGGTATTTTTCTAGTTTCTCGTGTTCCTTTTTCCTGATATTACCATTGCTTGGTATTGCGATGTCCACCACCACAGTTCTCCTCTGTTTCTTATCCACCACCACTATGTCTGGTTGGTTCGCCATAACCATCCTGTCAATCTGTATCTGGAAGACCCACAGGATCTTGGCTCGGTCATTCTCCACAACCTTAGGAGGTGTTTCCCACCTTGATCCTGGGGTCTCCAGCCTGTACTCTGCACAGATGTTTCTGTACACTATGCCCGCCACTTGGTTATGTCGCTCCATGTTTGCTTTCCCAGCCAGCATCTTATACCTGCAGTTATGTGCTGGACGGTCTCAGGAGCCTCTTTGCACAGTCTACACTGTGGGTCTTGTCTGGTGTGGTAGATCTGGGCCTCTATTGCTTGAGTGCCCAAGTCCTGCTCCTGAGCAGCCAGGATCAGTGCCTCTGTGTGTCCTTCAGACCAGCCCTCTCAAGACATTGGTAGGATCTCCTGATATCAGCCACTTCAGTTATGTTCCGGTGGTACGCCCCATGTAGGGGCTTGTCCTGCCATGATGGTCCCTCCAGCACTTCTTCCTCTGGACCCCACTGTCTGAGACATTCTCTGAGCACCTCATCTGTCGGGGCCTTGTCCTTGATGTACTCAAGGAGCTTGGATGTTTCATCCTGGACAGTGGTTCCCATACTCAATAGTCCTCGGCCTCCTTCCTTCCGGTTTGCATACAGTCTCAGGGTGCTGGATTTGGATTATCGATTAATCATTGAAGTTTTTATATTAAAATGATCATCATTATTATTACTATCTGCACTACTAATCTGCATAAATAAATTCAACTTTACAACATATAAACCGTAACCATTCTAGAGCCACATCAGCCTGTTTTAGATTATAATGTGGTTAATTCAGTTTTGTGCAACTCTCACAGAAAAGAAACATAAAATCGCATCGCTAATTTGCATAAACTAAGCGCTCGTGCGCTGATGCGGTCAACTTCTGTCGGATTAAAAGACATGACTCAGTGGAATACAGGTTAGTGTGACCATATTTGCGTTTGTCAAAACCAGGAGAGCGTACGGGGGGTGGGAGGTGGGGACTCGTCATCGACATTGCGCTACTCTCACCTGGCAAAGCTTTTTCCCACTGGACACTGAAACATATGTGCTGCTTTGTACACTGTGCACATGGACTCCCACTTGTCCCGAACGGAAAGCGTGGAATTCTTGGACAAGTCATCGCTGCACATCGTTCGCATTTGCACTTCAGTACGTTGCAGACTGACTGACTGTTTGTCTGCTCGCTCCTTCTGTGTGCAGAGAGCTACATGTACGGACCCCTGTTTGGTCACGCTACGCACAGCAACCTACATTCGGTTTGTCGATTAAAATTAACGTAATCAATGAAATTCTTAATGATCAATTATCGATTAATCGACTAATCATGCCCATCCGTAGTCAGGAGCTTTTGTGTCTTAAAATCTGTGGTCTGTATCTCCTCCTTTGGCCATCTAATGATTCCTGTTGGGCATCTGATCACTGGCAGGGCGTATCATTTTATTGCCTGCACCTTGTTCTTGCCATTGAGCTGGCTTCTTAGGACTTGTCTCACTCTTTGCAGGTACTTGGCCATAGCCGCTTTCCTTGTTGCCTCTTCGAGGTTGCCATTTGCTTGTGAGATACCAAGGTACTTGTAATTCTCCTCCTCTACTACTGTTCCCTCACTTCTCTCCATGCCTCCTTGATTTTAGCCTCTAACCAGCTTTTCCATGGTGGGTATCATATCTCATGGCTTCCATGGTTGCTCTTATATCCCAGCACCTCTAGGATCACTGCTGCTGAAGTATATATATCAGCTCATTGGTTTCAGTGATGGTTGTGGTAGGGATCGCTGTAAGTGCTGCATTCACATCTTCTAGGAGACTTTCAGATGGTACTTCACTTATCCTCTGTAATTGGCATCTTATCTTTCAGATCAGTTGCTGTCTCTCTCAGCGTGATACTTATTGGGCTTCATACCCAATCTCAGGTTGGGGAGTTGGTGTAAATTCCCCTCTGACCTGGCGTCCTGGCTCCCCCTTGCCGTAGCATTTGTGTTGTACCTCGTCAATCTCTAGCTATGACAGCAGTTTCCGTTTGTGGATGTTGGAACACTGAGCTACTACTTGTTTGGTCGCTAGCTTGAACTGTGGATATTGTAATAACCATTTCTCCCACATCCTGTTCATGTAACCCCTCTGACTCGGGTTACTGTTGTACCAGCATTCCAACAAAGCCTTGTTTTTACATCTCACCCATTTCCTCCGTTTTCCAGTAGCCCATTTTTCATCAAGGTGCTCTGGTTCCCCAGCATCTGACGCAGACCTTCTTTGGCTGGGCGACGTCTGAGCCGGCATCTCGTAATTCGAACCCAGGTCGCCCATGTGAAAGTCCAGTGAATTACCAGTTGAGCTAACCATTGATGGCACCCCTTCAGCGCTTCAGTGCTATCACAGTCAACACGCATCCTGCTAATGAAACTACTGCACATCACATCAGGTTTATAATCTTGCTGTTTGTATCATGTTTTTATATATTAGTAGAGAATTGTCAAGTGGGAGCATGGGTGATGTAGGTTTGTTGGTGGCACATTGCACTGAATGTTACTGCTAAGCAAGGGGTAAGGAGGGTTTGAACAGGGCCCGGGAGAGATTGCAAAAAAATACTCAAACATGCATGGATGACATCTAAAACCTGAGGCATGTTTTTGATGAGGGAATAACGTTGGAACATAGAGCTAGACACAGATCATGTTTTATGTGAAACATGCTTCTGATTGGATGGTGCAGCGCCTGCGAGGAGAGGAAGTCAGGTCAGTGTTCAGGTTCACCCATTTATTTATGCTCTTCCTGTCTTTGTTTCTTGGGGGTGGAGTGAGGGTCAAATTGCACTGCCACCTCTCTCCCAATAAAAAATTTCACTAAAAGGACCTGCACAATACTTCCCATAAAAAAAAATCTAGCATTGCCAACTCAGTCACTACAATAGTACCCTTCATTGGCACACACCAGCAAAGTTCACTAGTGAGTGGGATATGGTTCAGAAAGAAACAAATGTTATGCTTCATAGGATCCCACATTCATACAAGTTTCTACAATAAGTGTGAAAAATGTGGTGATACAAATTAAACTATCCACATGAAAGTGAACAAATGTGTGGTACGACATGTCTTATGTCAGACCCCAGAGGCTCTGAATATCTGTGCTGGTCACTTCCTGTCCCAAGAAGTGCAACACAGGAAGCAGCGGGGGTGGAGGATATGCATGTTCATTATTCAGGAATGCACCGCTCCAGTCCAAAAGTCCAGGACGTCAACCATTCCCCGGCCTGTGCTGTCCCCTACAGCACCACAGCACCAGGGCACGGCACCACCCATGGGACCATAGAGGCACAAAACATGTTAGATTGTACCACACATTTGCAAATGTTATTAAGACTTGCAATACAAATAAGTAAACAGCTCACGTTACTGTGTACTTTTTAAAGACAAAAACAAATTAGGTTGTCTTTCCTTTTCCTTTGTAAGAAATTAAAACACACTCTATGCATGCAGTAGGACATTAAACATCTGATTTCCTGATGTCCCTGATGGTTTAATGTGTATTATTGGGGTGTTTGAAATGTTCCATCGTCTCCCCCCAGAAGTTCCCCTGAAATTTTTTTTTTATTTGGTAACATTATCTTTTTTCCTTTTTTTTTTTTTTTTTTTTTTTAAATTGAAATAAGACTATGTAATAACATACAAAAACATGTACACAATCGCTTTTGGTTCTGTTCTCTGACAGTGTATTCTCACAAGGGAGCTGTAGGAGGAGTTGTATTGCTAAAGAGACTTAGTTCTGCTTTAATCACAGAAATGGGATCAATGACTTCCTATTACGTCTCACACTGCATAACTGAGTGGCATTTCACCACAGCAACTATCACATTTACTTTTACATCTTTTGAAATTTGAACGTACAACATAGTGCATGAAGACTGGAAAAAAAATTTGCACGTGTGTTCATTAAAGAGCAAATTAAAGCATTGCCCCTTGACGGGAGACTAAAATATTAATTGCCAAATAAAACCTTCCAGTACATTTTTTAAAATGTTACTAGAGGTCACAGTTATAGGGTTAGCACTGTCATTTTACCCCGCCATTACAACACCAAAACTGAGCGCATTGGTTTGCAAAATTTTGAATAGATTTTATAACAGACCCCACTGACACTTCAAAACCTTGCAAACACACGTCTGCACTTCTCTCTAAGCGGCTCATATTCTCAGAAGCACTACTGACCAAATTATAAATATGACTGTGGTCGGTTTGAATGAAAAAAGTGTGAAACTACAGAGCGGAAATTATTGACAAAGAAAGAGAAGTGGTTTTGTTTTGTGTGTAAGATGAACTTCTGCTTTTATTTGAAGGCTTTGTCACCCATCACAACTTAATTAAATGCTAAATACAAAAGTTATATGACTGTTGATACATGATTAAAATGCCTAATTAAGTACATTTTAATTTAAAAAGACACATCTGGACTGTCATTGCACATGAGCAGCGTCACCAGGATGGAGGCAGTGGAGCAGACTCAGCTGAGCAGTTTGTGCAGAACGCAGCTCGACCGGAGATTCAGGTCTTTCCACAGCAAAGCATCATTCCACCCCTTTCTCACGTTCTTTACCTTATAAGGACGCTCACTTAAAAGCCCAACAAGATGACAAGATGATGTAATAACCCCTCCAGCAGCACCACCACTCCCACCTCTGTCCACTATCTGTCCGTTAACACAACACAAACTACTAGGAATGTCCCGATCACATTTTTTTGCCACAGAGTCCGAGTCATTTGATTTTGAGTACCTGCTGATACCGAGTTCGAAGCCAATACTTCTATAAAACATTATGAACTAAGAGCAAAGAATAAGATCCAGGATGTATGGGGGAACAGATTATATTGATTTCAATGCGTAGTATTTGGGCTGAACTTAGTGTGAAAAATCAAATGTCCAAAACTTTAATTTGATTAACTTTTCTAACCATGCACCATCATTGTTAAAAAACTTTACTTTTACCACACCATGGTCTTGGAATGTGTAGCTTAGTATAAGTACCGTAATGAACTGGACAAAAACAGGAACCAGACCAGAATCAGATCAGACCTGAGACTCGACTCTGCACAATCTAGAGTTTGTATATTTGATATTATATGGAAGTATGTGCATTATGTTTTAAACATTTAGGCTCGTTTATGAAATCCAAACACATGTTAAGTACTCTGATATTTATAATGTCTAACTGATTGACAGTACTTCTCAGGAACTTTCATTCTTACAGTATAATGTAGTTAAATACTATATCCACCTGCAGTAAGACTAGAGTTTAAGACATCCGTGCCCAACCCCGATAAGGGACGGCAACGATGCCATTGGCCGCACACCTGTGAACACAGGCCACAGAACCCCAGGCAACAGTGCCCGAGCATGGCACGGACCAAAAGGCGCCTCTAGTACAGCAGGCATTGGGGCAGACAGTCGCGCTAAGTGGACGGCCCTGAGCAAATCCTGCGCCTCAATTAAAAAAAAAAAAAAAAAAAAAATGCACAGTGCTTACCGTTTCTGCTGTGAGGGGAGACTGCTTGCCATTTGGCCACAAAGTCCACAACAAATAGACATACAATTGGGGTATTTAGGTTCTACCATCAGACACACACTGACACAATACAGCTGCATCATGTTTGAGTGGCTAGCACTCGATCCCTCTGATCCTTCTCTCTGGAGTTTGCATGTTTCATCTTGTTCCCCCCCCATCAACCCAAAACATGCACAAATTTTCAGGCTAACTCAAGATTTGGAGATGAATCACCAGGCACGGCACTGTAGCCGACAGGTTATCCTAGCAGCATTGAAGAATTGGGTAACATTGGGTAAATGCAGAGGACACATTTCCCAACAAGGACAATAAATATGCAATAAATACGCAGTACACAATGCACAGCAGTTGCCCCAGAATCTGTGTGTAGCGCAGTACTGCCCCTGAATGCACCCTCAGTGGCACATGACTCAAATACTCTTGTTTACACCAGTGCGCAACACTGAGGCTCTGGTTTTAGATGCTCTTGTGTCTGATCCACGATACTGACTATAAATAAAAGTGAACTTAAGTGCAGTTTAGGCCAGCAACAAAACTACTGCTTGTTTTTATCAAAGTGCAAGTGTGGAGCAGAGAGGACTGTCCCATAGACAGAGGGCAGACACAGCTGCTGTCAACATGCTGGATTATATTCTTTTTACAGACGACTGTTTTGAGTCAGGATTAAAAGGACACTTATTTGTGAAGACCTCTGTGTTTCAAAGCTATAATTATTTAGTTCTTTCTCAGTTTAGCTGCTGTAAGCTACCACACACAAACAGCTTGTTTTCTCTTACATTGGCCTACTGTAAAGTGACTATGGTGGCTGTACACATGTTGCTGGACCTGCTTTGATATATAAATGAGCTGTGAATAGAGGTGTGAATTATCTGCATTTACCCATATAATTAATTACCACAGTGCGCACACATTTAAAATAACCACTAAAGGCTAAGCGGTAGTTTAGGGATCAGCTCTACCCTGCACATAACCCTCCTAACACAAGATGGACGATGTCACTCATGTGTTGACAGCCATTTGGAGCTCAGCAGACCACATACCCCAGAGGCTGACAGGAACGGTGGCTTATTGAAAGTGTGGGGCTTTGTTAAGAGTAATGCAGACAACTAATCCACTGAAGGCCAGTTTTGATTGGATCAGAGCAGATTGTATGCTGGTACAACTGGACTTCCCTGACCCACATTCAGAGTGGCTGTAGGGGGAGGGGAATTTTCTATGGGGCATCCCCTATTTTGTACTGAGCTCTCTGTTCATTACTATATTATTAAAAGAAAAATTGTTCGTATATACGATATAAAGAAATATACAAGTAAAAACTCCAATACAAAGGATTCCATAGCAACATTAGTATTTGGAGTGTCAGATGGTTTGGTTGGAGAAATTTTGCATGTTTCTTTTTGAGCTGATACACCAGTACAAAAAAAGAGGACCAAGAGCCTGAGCACAGACTGTAAATATTTGATGTCTTTCAATGGAACCTCACTACTATCGCACTTGAACAAGCTGCAAGCTGCCTCCAGGACAGCTCACGTGAAGTAAGCCGACACCACTAGAGGACATGAACAAATCCACACTCATTCCAGTATGGGACCTCTGAGAGAAGGCCCAAGGTCTTAGGAAACCAATAGTGATCAGTCTCAGTGGTAGTTAATTTTCTAACCTGACAGGAGTTTAGTTTAAAGTGGACCTATTAAGCAAAGGTTTTGAGCCCTGTTACAGTCGTTTCCCCTCACCATTCATTCACCTGAATTTGTATTTGGAGTGATTCATGCATATCTGCGCAATCTTTAAATCACTTATTGTCAATCATCAATTGGCATGATTAGTCGATTAATTGATAATTGATCATTAAGAATTTCATCGATTACATTCATTTTAATCGACAAACCAAATGTAGGTTGCTGTGCATAGCGTAGGGTGACCAAGTGTCCGGGGACAAACAGGGGTCCGTACATGTAGCTCTCTGCACTCAGAAGGAGCAAGCAGACACAAACAGTCGTATTTAACGATGATTTGTAAAAAAAAAAAAAAAAAAAACTCCATGCTTTCCATTCCGGTCAGGACAAGTGAGAGGCCATGTGCACAGTGTACAAAGCAACAGATATGTTTCAGTGTCCAGTGGGAAAAAGCTCACCAGGACACCGAAAACATGAAAAAGCTTTGCCAAGTGAGAGTAGCGCAATGTCGATGATGAGGCCAAACCTCCCACCCCCCGTACGGTGTCCCGGTTTTGACAAACGCAAATATGGTCACACTAACCTGTATTCCATTGAGTTGTGCCGCATCAGTGCACAAGAGCTGTTTTTTTTTCTTGCTTAGTTTATGTAAATTAGCGATGCGGTTTTAAGTTTCGTTTCTGTGAGAGTTGCGCAAAGCTGCATTAAACACATTCTAATGTCAAATGGGCTGATGTGGCTCTAGAGTGGTTACGGTTTATATGTTGTAAAGTTGAATTTATTTATGCAGATTAGTAGTGCAGATAGTAATAATAATGATGATTTTAATATAAAAACTTTAATGATTAATCGATAATCGATCGTTAATTCTCTCGACGATCGATTAAATTTAATCGAATACCCATCCCTAGTCAGGACACCATTTTACCAAACAACCATTGTTTTCACCACCACCTACACCGCATTACTTCATCTTCTTTCTCTAATCAGAAGGGCTGACAGCTGTCTCTTTGTTGTGATGATGTTTGTGGTGATGTCACCTCCCACTAGGCAACAGAGTTTTCTAACATGGAAGTCAATGGACTTGTTTCTTTCATTCATTTTAGATGAATGTTGTGATTTTAATGTAAAAATATTATAATGATCCACAGGTGTAATGTAAAAACACAAGCAATAGGTCTTCTTTAATGCATCTTTACTTTTATTTGATGTATGGCTTAAGATGCAAAAACAATTGATGATGGGTTGCAAAAATATGATTGGATTGTCATTAGTAGTGTAAAAAAGAAATGCATTTTTGTCTATATTGTATCACAATTTGAATTCTTATCAGCGAGGAGGCCATCTGGAGTACAGTATTAAATTCTAGGGGCATTGCAGCAGCAGAAACAGACTTGACTCACTCGGTCACACTTACATTCCAGTCTTAAATCCAGGTCATTACATTGATCAGTGGACAGCTAAAAATTGCAGAAAATTGTAGCAGTTTGGAATCAAACAGGCTGGCACAGAGCCTGTGGGACTGCAGCCTTGAACAATACACTTGGTGATACGGACAGTGTAACAGACTGTTATAGATACTGGATTGTCAGACCATACACCACTAATCTCCTATCCCTATTCTCAAGCCCCTGCACTGGCTCCCTGAAAAAGTTAATTTTAAAATTGTGTTAATTTTTAAGCTCTTAACAGACTAGCAGCATCTGACTAATTCTAACTTTAGTCCTGAGGTTCTCTACTAGTATAGAAAAAAAGAAAGGTGCATGCAATAAATATTGTTCTCTTCATTTACTGTACACTCAGTTTCAGAATCAATATAGTAATTATTGTGAGATGCCAGATTGCATCTGCCAAGAAAAATATAACAGAATACATTTGAGTTGCATCATTATACTAAACTGTGCACTTCCTGAAGGCTGTTTCCTAGTCTCTGTCAATTTAGATCTTAGCCTGATGTCAAGCTTTACAGGCCAGGCTTAGTCTGAACTTATATACGTATATGTCATCATTTTATAAACAACTGAACATGAGAAGAACATAGACAGAGACAGAGTAGGTCTTATCTTTGTGCCTGTGCACTTTGGGACAGTAAAATACTCAATATGAGTAAGTTATAGTAAGATACAAAGTTTCACGTATTTAATTTACTTCTTCTACTCTCTTTGTGTCTCACACACAGTAGATGGATGTGTCCCTCTGGGAGTTTGAGGAGGCGGGCATTTCCTCTACATCATCTCTCATTAAGCAGATTAAGATGTCAGTTTGTGTTTTTGCTCTAACCTTGTGCTTAAAAAACTTCAAGCTGCAAGGTCTCTGCAGCTCAAAAGGATGGGGGCTGGATTTGGGCTTCCACCACACACACAGATAGTCATTAAAAAATTCTAGTAGTCATTAAAAAATTGTGTCCAGTGGAAAACAGGACAGTCCACCCCTTAAAGCACAGAGCCCCCTCCCACTGGCCTGAAAGACTATAATGGGCTACCAAAGGAATGCAGCGCTTCTGTGGGTTGCCAATGGCAGCACATAGCAGCCAGTGGGAAGGGGATACATTCCATTGGTGGCTCTCTGTTCTTATTGTTCAGTGCTCATACTGGAGCACAGCTGATCCAGGATCAGCTGGCCTATACTGACAGGGGAAAAGACCACACTCTGGAGTAAGGATATCAAGATCCTTAATTTTAAGGCTTTTTACCATTTATGATAGTTTTGTCAGGTTTCTTTTCACAAAAATCATAACAGTAAAATGTGATATTCCTACAGGTGTTGTTACTTTAATTATTGTATACTGCAGGCAGGTCATGTTTCTAACTGTATTTATGTTTAGAAAAGGGTTTATCCCGCTTTATGGTTATTGTGTCATTGGCATTAAGGAAGTTTCAATATTATCATTTATCATAATGTTTTACTGCAATATATGGCACTTCAAACTTATCAAGACAAGTCTACTCCGGACTCCACAGTTCCCACTACTACCTTTACTCTATGGATCCAGAACTCTAATGCCTCAACTATTCCCTCCTAAAATTGGTACGAACACTTAAACACATAAAAAGGCAAACTAGTAAGTGAGGCGTGGATATGTGTAAATGAGGAATGCTTCCTTGTTGTAGAATCCTTTTAGGCACAAGAAGGAAGAAAAGCAGTGTATGAGCAATGAGCTTTGTTTGAGATGTTTGTTCAAACATGAAAACAACAGCAACCCCACAGCCAGCCCTGACCATCTCATCTGGTCCAGGACTGAGCAGCAAATGCTACAGCTATGTAAATGATGGTCATAAAGTTAAAGACAGCATGGTAGTTTCTCACCTCTGCAGTCATGGGAGACTCAGGGCTGAGAGATGTGCAACTAAATTGGTCATGAATCTTATGAGCTATTCTCCCTCTCCACACTTCAGCGTCCTGCTTAGGCCTGTCACAGTAACACATTTTGAAGTATGATATATTGATGAAGACATTATACATGATAATGATAATATGGAAACAAGGGCCCGACCGATATGGATTTTGTTGTGGCCGATATGATACCGATAAAATGGAAGTTGGATCTGCCAATAGCCGATATAATCACCGATATATATTTAGTGATGTAAAAATTAACTGTAAATCTTGAATTGTTTAAAAAACTTAGGTTTGGCTCTAGTGGATTTTAAATTGGGTTTATTTAGGCAACATTTATTGTTATTCTGCCTCTTTACGTCATATTTACAGACAGTAGTTTTTGCATCACATTCTAGCTACTAGTGATGGGTATTCCAGTTCTTTTTAGAGAACCGGCTCTTTTGGCTTGGCTCACTAAAAGCTGCTGACTCTTTCGGCTCCCAAGCGGCTCTTCAGATTGTTTTGTTGCAAGCAGGTCTAAAGCAGGACTAAAGCAGGACTAAAGCAGGACTAAAGCAGGACTAAAGCACGACTAAAGCACGACTAAAGCACGACTAAAGCACGACTAAAGCACGACTAACGCACGACTAACGCACGACTAACGCACGACTAACGCACGACTAACGCACGACTAACGCACGACTAAAGCAGGACTAAAGCAGGACTAAAGCAGGACTGAACCAGGACTGAACCAGGACTGAACCAGGACTGAACCAGGACTGAAGCAGGTCTAAACCAGGACTGAAACCGATCTAAACCATGTTTAAAACAGGATTAAACCAGAACTGAACCAGGACTGAGTGTCGGGACTCAGTCTCTATATCTCTCCGTCTCTCGAACCCAAGATTAGTCCTGGTTTATTTATTTTATGCTGAACTACAGACGAACTTGCACGTTTTTTCTCTCCTATGCACACGCAGATTTCTGAAAGTTTTGTTTTCAGCTGCTGTCAAACTACCACGAGTCTGCGTGAAGAGAAAAACGGTGAGAGAAAGAGAAAACACGGCTCCCAATAAGGAGCAGGCTCAGGAGCAGGTTTGCTTCAAAGAGTCCGGCTCTAAGAGCCATTTCGTTCATGACCGACCCATCACTACTTGCTAGTAAAGAAACTATCGCTATTAGCCTTTAGCCGTTAATGCGTGTGCGCCGTGGTAATTAATTATAGGCATAAATGGGGATCATTCACACATCTATTGACATCTTATTTACATATCAATGCTGGTCCAGTAACAAATATACAGTCAATATAGTCACTTTACAATAGGCCAATAGAAAACAGCCTGTTTATGTATGGGAGCTACAGCAGCTAATCGCTAACCAATAACAAATTACCAAAACTAGCTGCAAAGTCGAAGTATTTCAAACACTCACCGCTCACACAGGCTCCTCCTCACATCACAAGTCTGCACTAATACATGTCCTTTTAATCCAGACTGAAACCGATTGTCCGTAAAAAGAAAAAAAGAAAAAATCATCTCAGTGTTTGGATCTGTGTCTGCAGGTGTAAACAAACGCACATGAGTGACGTGACTCTGGGGGTGTGTTCAGGGACAGTACAGACACACACACACACACACACAGACAAATGACTCCGTAGATAAATACTGATGTGGAGTCACATATTAGGACATTTATCTGTCTGTAAATTGGATTAAATGAACAGAATGTAGAAAGTCTAAGCTTTATAACGACATATAACATGCCCACGTGAAATATCGGCCCCTATTAGCGAGCATATCGGCCAATAGCCGACATGTCTCCAGGTGCCCATATCGGCTGATAATATCGGCCAACCGATATATTGGTCGGGATCTAATGGAAACTAATTTACACCACTGACACAATAACCCTAAAGCAGAATTATCCCCCCAAAAATGATTGTATCAAGACATATTGACCAATAAGCAACATATTGATTAATCTTGATTAATTTTGATCTCACATCCCTCCACCCTAGTGTTGTAACAATACTAAAATTTCAGACTTGATTTCAAGTAAGGAATAAAATTTTATAATTAATACAGATTTTGATACTACCATGATAATAAGAACACTTATTTAAATCATAGCAATTTCTTTTATATTGCCATGTGACCTTCTGTGATATCTTTCAGTGGTCCAAGGGCATTTATTGGTCTACGTGCTCTTATACTTGTTATGATACAGCTCAACATCATTCTAAAGTTATTCAGGAAAGGTTTGCTTCTGTCCTGTGAATGTGACTTTTTTAGTTTCATTATTTGCTCAAATAAGTAAATAACTCTTATCTAGTTTTGATACTAGTTTTAGAATGGAGTGGTATCTGATTTTCAATACTTTTCACAACCCTACCCCTCCCTACATCAGGAGGAGGACAACAACAGGAGAACATGATGGGACTGGTTGAAAAACAGGATCAGGACAGGGCATCAGGCAGTCGGACTGCTTTGACTCCTGGCTGTTCCACTAGCTCTGCATGAGAAAACTGTGAGCCTAACCGTCGTTGGGAATGTGCCACAGCGATCAGAGGTACAAAGACATGTTCAAACAAGTGGAAAGGTTGTTTGCATTGGAAGCTCTGGAGAACCTTGGTTTCTGCTTCCACAAAAAGGAAAGCAGGAACTCACTTCACGGAATATTTCAAAATGAAAAGGAAAAAAAAAACTGTCACCACCGGTCCTGCACTGATCCTCCTGACCAGCCCTTTTCATACATCAGTAACCACAAGTGGTTAGCTCATTGCACAAGATCTGTTAATGATTGGCAACAAGACTTTCCTTTCAAGAAACTTTGACCGGTGAGCTCTCAGTACAAATATGCACACACCTCCCTGCCCTGACTCAGGAATATCAGCAGGTCACACAAGTATCCCTCTAAGCTACTCAGCAATAAAGGTGTGATAAAAGAGCATATTAAAATGTGTGTATATAGTTGGTGTAACAGCACTAGATTACTTTAAAGTTGACAAATTTAGGAGGTAGTGTTGTCAAACATATCAAAAATTAGATACTAAAATCGATCATAAAAGTAGAATCGAAGCTAGACTCGTTTGAGAAACTATATATTAAGTATACTAAAAAAAAAAGTCACATTCACACTACAGAAATTAAACTTTCCTGAATAGATTTAAAATTATATTGAACTATACATATACTAGTATATGCGCATGCACCACTATGAGGTGCACGGGCATTTATATGTGAGATATACGGCTACATGGTAAAATAAAAGAAGCAACTATGATTTAATTGTGAAAATAACATTCTATTGTCTAAAGAAAGAGTGTTTTTATTGACATCATAGTCTCTGAATTGGTATTGTATATTCAGTCTATTCCTTAGTATTGGAATAGAGTTTGACATTTTAGTATTATGAGGCTATTGAAAGGTGCCCAGTGATTAGCAGGATAGGACTCAAGAGCATGTAAAAAATGCCCAGGACAATGTGTGGCACGCTGTCAAACCAAGAGAAGGAATGTCAGAAATGTGAAGCTGCAGCACCAAAGCCAGCTGTACAACACACCCTGCTCCCAAATACTACTACTGTACTCTACTAGGCCTACTACAATACATGGCACTAGTAGTGCATGGTTCTAGGCTAATTAAAAAGATGCAGCAAAGCAATGGTCCAGTAAGGGCCGGGTGAAGTCAAAGATATTGATAAAAAAGATGGCGAAAGAAAGCTCCACAATTCTAGAATTCTAGATTCTAGGTTATTAAACACCCAAGTAATCCCACTGTAAAAGGGAAGACCTTCTGGCACTAGGATTGAATGCCTGTTGGCCTATAGGATCTGACTGTAGGCCTGACATCTCTGACCACTGCGACTGACAAGCCTTGTGCAAAGATATAGCACCATGTTACAAAGTTCAATGGCTTGTTTCCAACTCAAGGCGATGCTCCTTGAGCTAGACAGGTTTTTTTTCTCCACAATCTGAAGTGTGGGCTCTTAACAGTCTGCTGAAGTTCACAGAATAGATACAAATCTTCAATGAGGTGTTCAACATGGCTGAGTAACTGAAACGCGGGGAGCTGGAGCGGTGTAAAACGGGCCTCCTCTAAACTGGTAAGGCTAGCATTCCTGATATCGCCCAGAACACTCTCGGCTCTCGCTTTTCCAGGGCCACAGCGGGTTTGCAACATTGTGGCACTCCGCTTCCGCCGCGGAACAGAGGATAAAGCAAAGGAGAAAGCAGCCAGAGGCTGACACCAGTCTGCCTTTTACGCGCGACGCACACGTTAGCTTAGGAATCTAGAGAGTGGAGGAGAGGAGGCAGCGGTGAGCGGAAAAGTCCAGAGGGAAGACCGAAGCCCTCGAGAGGCTGAAGAAGTCCCCAATCCCCAGCACCCCACTGGCAGGCCAGAGCCCCGGTGCCCGCTTACCTTGCGCTGTTGCCGTTCCCACGCAGGGTCCAGCAGCAGGTCGCGGTCCCAGTCGTCCTCCTGCTCCATGTAGGCATTCTGCGGCCCGCCGGCAGAGTACTGGTTGTTGGCGGCGTGATAGTCGACCATGTTAACAGAAGATGAGCGCAAGACTAAGGAATGGACTTCAACAATCGAACAGAACGAAAAAGAAAAAAGTAAAGAAATAAGGCCAGGGACAGCTCAGGATCTCCTGGTCCAGATGAGTGTTTTTTTTCGTACGGCTCCTGCCACAAGAAAAGAGCTGTGAACGGTGTGACTGGGCGGATCGGCCGCTCCTACAATGTGCAGCGGCTGTCAAGTGACATGCTCTCCGCCGTAGCCGCGCTTCCGCCGCACCCGCAGCCTCTGGACAATAAATGCATTCTCTGCAGAAACATTAATAGTGCAAGAATGTGTGAGGCCCCGGCGACAATCGTAACCTATTGAAATATAGTCTAATGATGTCCCACATTTAAAAAAGCAAAGCCTATCATAAGCAGAGTGGCAATTTGGCTATTGGTCAACGTGGAAGTTTATTTTGACAGGCTACATGTGGGTGTTTACCAATCCGAGGGACTGTTTCCGTGAATTTTTCATTTTTTTTTTCTGATAGAGGGTCCGTCCACTGCTTGTCTCTACATAGATGTTCCATAGTATGGATTTTTTTTTTTTTTTTTACGCTACGATACATGCTTTGTTTTTATGGTTTGGAAAGCATGTTACTGAATAAATGTATGTGTAATGTTATGTGATACGCCTATTCAAATTCCAGGCAAAGCTTATTTATAAGAGAAGTAGATGGTCTCTATCCAGAATAATATCTCTCTGTATTTTTATACAGTCTGGTCCCATTCCCTCCATCACATGCCAAGCCAGAACCAAACATGACTGCACAACCTGATTTGTTTATTTCAGTAACACATATGAAATGAAGGAGCTCATTGGTCATCCATCATTTACAAATAAAATAACTTTTCCCTAATCTCAGATTAACAAAGTTTAGTGCTTTGTTTATTGATTCTGAATTTCTGATTTTCTGCAGAAATCTTCAATGCTTTGCAGTCCTCTGTGATATTATTTTCCTGTCTTTTTTCCTCATTAGCACCCATATTTGTTTTGATGCGGACGGACAATGAGTGTCTCTGGTTAATCTACCTTTCAGTCAGACCCATCGTGAAGTAGACTATAGCTTTGTTTCCATAAGTGTAGTACAGTCACTACAATTTCAACACTTTTACAACTAAAATTATGAAAAAAAATTTTATGGTAGGTAAGATGGTGGCAAGAGACGTGATGCACACCATGGTACAGTAGGTGGCTGTATGCACCTAAAACATTAGTTGCAACCCACCATATAACCAAGGTTCCCTTGCATTTTTGGGCTCAGGTCTAGAACCTTGCATACCAAGCACTACCGGGAGGCTACTTTTTTAACCTAAATGAACTAACATCAAACAAGTGAGAGGGCGGAGTTACCTCATACAAGTGAGAGGGCAGAGTTAAGTCAAATAGGTGAGACGGCGGAGTTATGTCATAGGTGAGAGGGCAGAGTCCTGTCAGAGAGGTAAAAGGGCATGGTTTACATCAGACAGTTGAGAAGGCGGAGTTACGTCAAACAGATGAGAGAGCAGTCACAACACACAGGTGAGAAGGCGGAGTTACATCAGACAGGTAAGTGGGCAGACTTACACTGCGTTCAGTAATCTTGCGACCTTGGATTTGACGTCATGTCCGAGCTTTAAGCGTAATTTTATGTTTCGAGTGTCGAACTCAGAGAGCCTCACCATAACACCGACTACCACACCCTTAGGCAGTCATACCGATGCCGTATGGTATTGCAGTAATACGAGTGACTGAAATAGTCATTTAAACCACCAAAGTGTGAACACAATGAAAACAGTTTATATTTACATGTCACACGTGTTGTTAGGCAACTTCGGAAGGATAATCGAATGCAGGGTTACATCAGACAGGTTACTGGGTGGAGTTACCTCAGACAGGTGAGAGAACCGAGTCACATCAGACAGGTGAGAGGGCAGAGTCACATCGGACAGGTGAGAGGGCAGTCATGTTAGACAGATAAGAAGGTAGAGCCACGTTAGACAGATGAGAGGGTGAAGTGATTTCAAACAGGTGAGAGGGTCATACTGGTGAGGGGTGCACTTACAACAGAAAAGTGAGAGGGCAGAATTACGTCAGAAGGTGAGGATATGGGCAATTTTAAAAGTTGACCAAGAGGGGCACAAAGACTCCTAAAAAAACATTTTAAGGTGCACTATGTATGTTTTTGTGGTGGAGGATCTGTCGGGCTTGGGAAACTGTCAGGAAGAGGGAATGGTCCCAGTGGTCGTATGAGAGGGATGTGCACACTGGGGCAAGTGGCTTTAATATAATTTTCAGTAATTCATAGTTTTGATGCCTGTAATGAGAATCTACAAGGCAGATAATAATGGAAACTAAGTAAAGGAAACTAAATGAAAACTGTGTCCAAACCTTTGACTGGCAGTGTATGTGGTCTTTGGTTTGTTCAAAGTATGTTTTGTTTCTATGAGATAATAACTACAAGTGATATCCATACTTTATTTATTCTTTATTTATTATTAAAAATTGTATGTTTTATGCATTTACATTTTTCTCATTTATACATTATACGAGGGGTGTCAAACTCATTTGGTCCGGGGGCCGTATCCAACCGACTTTGATCCCAAAGGGGCCAGATCAGAAAACTCATGTCATATAAACCCCAAAAATAACAATAAGTTCAAATATTTGTGCAGAGAAACGCAAATCTATTACAGAAATCTTTTTTAATTGATGAACTCTTTCTTTTACAAAATATTATAATATTATGAACAACCTGAAACTTTAAGAAAAATACAATTTCAACACAATGTTTTAACATGAACTTGTATAAAATTAACTTGTAGAAATAGGAATAAGTCAATTTTTTTTGTAAAATCCTGCACTCTGCTCCACTTTTCTCATGTTGGACATTTTGCTGATGAGGGTGTCACGATCAACAGTCAAAACAATCGTCCTTTAAGAGCGTTTGAAAAGAGACAAGTCTTCATTTGTGCTGCTCTGGTGGGAGGGGCCACGTACAGAGGCGCTGGAGACACTGCTGTGATAAACACCACAGAAAATTACCAATATTTTAATAGAAAATATAATTAAAATATTTTAGTAGAAAATCAGCCGAGGGCCAGATTAAAGGTGTTGGAGGGCCGGATCTGGCCCCCGGGCCACATGTTTGACACCTGTGCATTATACCATGAAATCTGGGAGTATTCTTAAAATGATGAGTTTGCAAAGAATTTACGTCAAAACAAACAAATGTAAAGCTACAGACTGGCATAAAAGCACTACTCCACTACATACTATGGAAGAGCTTATGGTCCCATCTCATGCACCTATTCAAACCAGACGGCTCAGTTGTACATCGTCATCTGAAGCCACTGAAACAGGACACAATCACATGAGAAACACTTCTGGCACTTCAAAAGGGGTACAGAATCCTGTACAATATACCTGTCTGTAACTGACTGTGATGGCTCCCATTCCGACCATATCATATGCCTCAAATTTATCTGTCAAAGAATAAAAGAAAAACATACACATTTCAGAATTATATACAATTTCACTGAAACTTATTACGGAAATGCTACTAAATCAGCTGCGGGAGGTAGTTCTGAGTTATTTTAACCTGTGTAACTTTTTAAAAACTGAAGTGAAAGAATGCTGCACGAAACTGTAAAGTGAGTTTGGGCATCTGGAAAATCACTATATAAGACAAATTATTATTATTATTATTATTATTATTACTAATCATCATCATCATCATCAAATGCTGGATTGGCCTTTAAATGGATGTAATGGGATCATTGACTGATTGATGTAGGCCCAGGAAGTCTCATAATGTTTGAACTTTAATTCATGCAAAGCTGTTTTGTAGTTACTTGCAGGATAAATATGTTACTTGGCACAGTTGGATCTAATTTATTGATTGTGTTTTGAGAGAAAACATTTTTCAAACCCTACACTTGTATTGGTTACTATCAGATATCAGCAGATCTTTAAATCCATAATATTAATATTGGTATCAGAAGAGAAAAGCTTCATCTCTAATTGTGACAATAAATGGCAAAGGCTTTGGTGGCACTGGAAGATTTTATTTTATTCTAACTTTATATTAATAACTTAAGATTAGTTACGAGATATTTATATTCACTAATGCTGCAAAATATCTTGGCAAAAAACAAACCAGTCAAGAGGTTAAATTAAAATTGGTTAAAAAAAATTCATGCTGATGCAATTCAAAGCAAGTGTTACAAAAGTAGATTTAAAAGCCTGATTAATGCACAGTAGAGAGTAAAAATCACTCATTGCTAACTCCAAAGAGCAAAGGCGCTTACGAATCATACTCTCCAGCTTCATGAGCACATAGAGGAAGCCTGGGTAACTGATGGTCAGGTCTGGCTCCGTGTACCTGAGGCCTACCAGCTGCATCACTACATCATCCACTGAGATGCCTGTGCACACAAGGTGGAGGTCAGCACACTGGACAAAATGACAGATTAACTATGAATGCGGCTACAGATTTTAATCCTACTCCTCATTTCATCCCACTTTAACAAATGTGGGTAGTACTAAGTTACATTTACTCAGTTAAATTTACTTGAGCAACTTTTTAAATAAATTATATTTTTCCAAGTGTTCTCTAGCTGCCTACTTCTGCTCCTACTCGAGTAGTATATTACTGGAAGTAACACTACTTTTAAGGCTGCCACACACTACAGGATTTTTCAGTCCTAAATGGTTTTTAATCGTGCAAAAATAATTGCCCACCACAAACACAAGGAGAATTGTATGAGATTTTAAATCTTTGATCGTAAAGACTGCAGCGGGATCTGGCTGAGCACTACAGGCTACAAAACAGTGAGCGCACTCGCGTCAGCTGTTTTCTGCCTAGTAAAACCATTCACTTTGAGATTTTAAGTGTTCAAAAGATCAGAGCATTGCACATCTAGTTTAGCTGCAAGTCAAAACTGTGTGGTTATTATTATTATTATTAGTTGCGAAATGTGGTGCAATATTTCAGATACATGATTTTTAATGCATAGAAGGTTGGAGATAAAGTACACTAATCTGCAGCTTCACCCCAATCTCCACACTGTGGGTTAGGGTTAGGATTTTTTTTTAAATCAAATGTTACATCTAGTTACTCTTTAAGTTGCTCTTACTTACTTCAAATATTTGTTTATTCTTACTTGAGTAATTTCTTGGACCACTACTGCCTGAGAAATATCATTTTGAAGTATTTTTCTTACCCACATCTGAAAAATAGTGACACCATGGTATGTTTAGTGCTGTCATGCGATTAAAAAAATTGAGAGATTAATTAATTATGATCTGTAATTAATTAATCTAATTAATCTCATTTTAATCTCACCTAAAAATTGCTGAGAAAAGCCTTCAATTTGAGGTATTTTAATTTAAATTCATTATTACATTATTGTGGCAGATCAAAAGACTAATATAGATTTAAAAAAGTGACTTTATAAAGTCATTTATTGTTTAACAAATCTCTCCAATTTGGCTGTTGAGCCCAAGTCTCCATGAATAAGAAACTGTTTGTTGTAAAGTAGCAAAGACGAGGAAATCTGAACATAATAACTTTTGTCTACTTAAAGACAATAAAAAGTCCAGTCTTTCCTTAACCATATTAAAAATATTATTGATAGAGAAATGCTTTATATATGAGATCACTGGTTTTAGTCCTGGTTTAGACCTGGTTTAGACCTACTTTAGTCCTAGTTTAGTCCTGGAATGGATTAATCCTGGTTTTAGTCCTGGTGTTAGTTGTGGTTTAGTCCTGGTTTAGTCCTGGTTTAGACCTGGTGTTAGTTCTGGTTTAGTCCTGGTTTAGTCCTGGTTTAGACCTGGTTTAGACCTGGTTTAGACCTGGTTTAGTCCTGGTTTAGTCCTGGTTTAGTCCTGGTTTAGACCTGGTTTAGACCTGGTTTTAGTTCTGGTTTTAGTTCTGGTTTAGTCCTGGTTTAGTCCTGGTTTAGTCCTGGTTTAGTCCTGGTTTAGACCTGGTTTAGACCTGGTTTAGTCCTGGACTGGATTAGTCCTGGTTTTAGTCTTGGTGTTAGTTCTGGTTTAGAGGCGCACAGGAGGAAGCGCGGTTTATGCCGCGTATGCGAGAAAACACGATCCACACGCGGCTCACGGGAGCACGTCGGTGTCCGCGCAGTGTCTACGGAAGGAAACGTGGTCCGCGCGTTCTCAGGTTAATGACGATGATGAAGGTGTGTGTTTGTTTGTGTGTGTTTGTGTGCGTGTCCCCTCATGTGGCAGGTCACTATAGGACATATGTCTAGTTTTCCCTATATTTATTCATTTTCATGATTTCACCTGAAACCACAGCTATTTTATCCTTCTCATGGATGAAGTGGCTCCCTCTACTGGTATGTCTGGTGAATACAGGGTAGCTCATATTTGAGAAAAGATGTCTCACCAGCAGCCTTCAGAGCCGGGCCCACCTCCTGGTACTCCAGCCGCTGACTTTTGTTCTTATCGAACACCAGGAAAATGTCCTAAAACACACACCTCAGAGTGAGACTCAGGCTAGAGGAAAAAGCAGTATAATTAGGGCTGGGTAAAATGGACAGAAAAATCTAATCCTGATATAATTCCTGTCACAGTAGGCCTATACTATTTGGGTCATGTCGCCATATTATGATTCAGTAACTGTCTGTTCTTTGTAGCTCTATGCCATATACTGTATAAAGAAGTGGACTAGGGGAGTGTGACGTCACCGAACCGAACGTTCCAGTCAAATGAAGTTCACCAAGGTTAGTAGTTACAGGGTGAATTTGGAACCAAGTTCTATATTAGGAATTGGAATTGAGTTAAAAACAACAACAAAAAAAAACAGTATTATGCACAGCAGCTGTTACAGATAGACAGGCAACATTTTTTCAATACAAAGTGAATTGAAGCTGGAGTCTATGAAGGTCACAAAGCTACTATGAAACTGTGCTGAAATAGAAATCATAATCTGTCTCCAAGAAAATAGTTGTAAACATTTCTGACCCCACCCTACATGTGGTGAACTGTGACTCACTGTCCACCTCCGGATCTTGTCCCACAGACCCTGGAATTCAGGCCAGTTCAGTTTGGCAATCCCTTGTGTCTGAGGGACAGGTCAGGAAAATGTGTGTGTCCTGACTTATGCTATCACCAGACCCTCTGCAGCTAAACCCCACCTCCTTTCCCGGACTTCAAAACTATGAATGACACATGGAATGTAACAAATAAAAAACTAAACGTTTTTCATATTTTTTTTTCATTATTTTTATGCTTTGCTTTGAACCCTGGTTTGCCCTTTGGTATTTCTTGACCCTGGCAAGACACATCTGTGAAGTGAAAACCATTTCAGACGACTTCATCAAAAAGCTCATAGAGAATGGTAAATGGTTACATTTTTATATGGCACTTTTACATCAAGGAACCACTCACTCATTCACACACATTCATACAATGGGTCAAGAGTCTTGCCCAAGGACACAACAACAGCAGTGATCTGTGGGAGCTGGAACCACACCACCAACCTTTAGATCAGGCTGCCTAGGGTTTGTGGTGTTGTCAACAAAAGTAAAGGGTGGCTAATTAAAGATATAAAGAAATATTTAGTTGAGTTATTTAATGTTTTTCTTTTTACCTAATTCTCGGCAAAAGGAGAAATTATGTATTCTACCTGGACTACCTGGGATTTTACACACATACCTAATTCTTGCTTCATATATTTGATGTCTTCCGTTGAAAGTACATAAAGAAACATAAACAAAGTGTGTCCAAACCTTTGACTGATAGTGTTCTCTCCACTATTAAGGTGACAACATTACCCTTGGTGTTTCCCTGTGACCATTTAGAGAATGTCTCATTTATTCATTGATACTCTGAAACCTTTATAACAATACTTCCTTGAATGTAGGTCAATGCTGTATATGAACTGAATAATTTTAAAAAGCATAAAACAAATGAAGTCAGTGAACCTATATTAAGAACACTTTGACTTTGCACCTCCATTTCCCAACTGTACATTTCCATTATAAATCAGGTTTATGAGTGTTGAAGGATACATCCATAAGCACCACCAAGCTCTTACATTGCTCCAGATCCAGGTACCTCTCACTGCCATTCAGAACTGCGATCACCCAGAGAAAAAACAACACAACTATTAAAGGCGAAGGATTTTTCTCAGCTATTAATGATAAAGTATCTCATAATTGAGGTATAGCATTGAATAATATTAAGTGAAAGCAATGCCCCAAAGAGTCAACCTTACTGACCTCCTCCCTGAATGGCCTCCTTCAGAAGTTTGTAGAGGTGCAGTGGTTTGCAGAGGCCTTTCTGAAAATACAAAACTATGGAATCATGTTCTGTAGACAGCCAGTGACTCATAACGTGTGTAATTGTCTGAGTTGCAAGGTTCAGTAGGGCAGAACCATTTGAAAAAAGTATCTTGTGATGTACTGTGATGTACCTCCTATGGATAGGAAACATTTACTGCCAAAGAAATGTCTGGCCATTGGTCTAAACTACAGGGTTAGCCAGTGTCTAACAAAACACAATGATATATATTCTTATTTTCTTAGTTGCAGAAAACATTCAAATGATGATTTCCATAAGAGCCGTCAGCCTTTGCCCCCACCTTGTCAGAGTGCTTCTCAAAGAGACGCCTGATGGATTTGGGAGAGGGCAGAGCTGTCTGATGTGGAGATGAAGGCTGTGGAGAAAGAAAGCACATCTGGAGTTAATCCAACAAAAATGTACATGTGCATATGAGCATGTATTTCTGCATGCATTCATGTACACTAGTCTCTTCAGTCTGTGATGGACTAATGGGAACTCCGTGTATTTCATAAGTTTCTTGTGTGGCAGATGTTGACTGGCCACTTTCTGTGGTGGACCTACCTCCTTCACTGGGGTGATGTCTTGTGGTGTTGGTGTATGAGGCGGTCTGAAACACAACAAGGCCATCACTCATTCTCTGCTTCTTACTTTTAAAAACAGTAAAGAAGTAAACCACAGACCTGGCAGCATTGCTCTGCTCAGTCAGCACTCGGAGTAGGAAGGCGCCCTGCTGTTTGGCCTCGGCAGTGGAGGGGATGATGATGTAGCGGCCCGGGGGTAGACTGTTCCGCAGCACCACCTCCCGCCTGGAGGAGTACTGCAGGCTGCAGAGGAGAGGCTGAGTAGAGCTCAGGTCAGAGGGGGACAGGTATGTGTTCCGAGGGTGGGCCTGAGGATGAGGCAGTTCATGACCATGGTAGCTCATCTCATCAGATCAAGAAACAGTCTTTGTCCCTACCCTGTACACATGTAGTGCTGTGGACAGGTTTAACCCTCTGCGCCGCTGGTGCTTCTGCATCAGAGACAGCACAAAGGAGCAGACCTGAGCCTCCATGGAGGGGTCAGCGTGAGAAAGCTCTAGTTGGAATTGAGGGTTCTGCCAGAACAAGCCTGAAACACACACATAGGGTAAGGTCATTCTCTCAAGGTAAAGTTATATGCCCATAAATGAACGTATGTACCTGAGTGAGCAGGGCCACCCGCTGAAATACTTGGCACCCAGTTCCCGTGGTGCATTACACAGCACCATGGTACACTGGATGCTGACTGGCTGGGAGATTCGGTCAGGTGACACACCTCCATTAACTCAAAGTTCTGCCGGAAGTCTGCCACAGACATCCTGACAACATCAAACGAGCAGAATGGGAGTCGGCTCATAGCATACTATGCCATAATTTCATTAACTGATACATATTGTATTTGCTTTGCCAGTGTAATGTTTCAGACAACAAAATTATATAAAAAAAAGTTTTTCATTAGGACTGAAATTATGACACTTGTTCTAATTAGTCCTAGTCTAGTCCAGTAAAGGCCTGATGTAGACAGTTTGGTCTTACATCAGGTACTAACTTTCGTCTAGTTCTGGTATGATTTCCAGATAACTCCAGATTTTATGTGGTGTATCTGCCAATGTGAACTCATCCTCTATGTGCTTTCTTAAGAGAAAAAATGGAATAGAAGGGACATAGGGAACAAATCCATGCACTAAATGAAACTGTTTGGATTTAATCTATAGAACAGAAATTTGTTGACAGTCTGCCCCAGTGTGTGAGGTATATAAATACCAGAACTCCCCATCCTCGCGGTTGACCCGGCCCAGCCTTTGCTGCTCCTGGGGGCTCACAGTGCTCCACTCTGGACTGGGGACATACATCATATCAGAATAAGCACAAACACATGCACAATCAAGACAGGAGAAAGCAAAGACCTCTGGGAGTCGCTCCATGGCCCTTCCCACTCAGTGTTTCCCCAGGGGTTGAGGAGTCGCACCAGCTCAACGGGTCCATGAGCCGTCTTCACCTACACCACAAGGAGAGCAGTGGGTTACACACACAACCATCTGATAGTTTACATTCCAAAATTAAGGTTTGTAATTTCATAAAATAATTTCAGATATATACAATTCACAGGAAGATTCATTATTTTTAGAAGAAATGTCCTAATTTATGATCCATAAATGTTGAACGCTATCCTTGTTTGTAAAGGACTGATTACAGATAGAAGATTGTGAACCTTGTGCAAGTTTAGTTTCATGTGGATAAAGTCCATTAATAAACTTTACTGGACTTTAACCACATGAAAGAGAAATTAACCATAAGACAGGACCGTGTCAAGAAATGAAACCTAGAATTCTGTCCTACAGCTAAATCTTAAACTATAAGCATTATAGAATGTTGTGATTTCAGGCAAGTTCAGGTTGCCTGAAATCACGTGGTTAGTTGTTCATATCTCTAATTACTGGGTCAGTCACATGGATCAAAAGCTGGCACAATGTTCAACGTCTTTTCTGCCAGTATAGATAAACAAAAGTCAATTTATGTCACAATAGCTTTATAAAATGTGATGCAATTATTGAACTCCAAAGGCATGATTACTGAAAGGATCATAAGATTAATATGACAAGTTTGTGGAGCCAATACCAAACAAATAATGTTAAGGTTCAACATGTTTGGATTTTTCATTTCAATATTTCTGTCAAAAACATTAATTTTGTTGAAATATGTTATGTCCTAAGGTCTAGTCACTAATAGAAATGATCAGGTTCAACATTTGTGAATTTAACTTTGTGATGACCCCATCTTATCGGCTGTGTGGTGTGGGGTGCATCTGTTTGTTGGATTCTGTGCTGCTCATTATTCCCTCTCTTCCCTCCCTTCCAGGTTGAGTGGGAGGGCCTGGCCATTAGCTGCACCTGGATGTGGGTGGGCCCACCACCTTTAAAAGCTGGCTGCTGGAGACTGCTCATCTTTTCTCCTCTCTCTACCCAGTATACTGTGGCCACAACTTTGTTTGCACCTTTTTTTTCTTTCTTTTTAAAGTATTTGAACCTCCCTTTAAAAAAAGTGTGGACTCCATCTTGTCCAAACCCTGAGCCAGGTTTTGACCAGATTTGCTTGTGGTTAAGCTCAGGGTCATTAGTTTCTGTCTTTGTTCATCTGATCTGTATGCTTTCTTTGGTAGGTGATGTAAGGATCATCTGTTTAGTGTATTTTTATAAGTAGTGGAGCCAACTAATCATGCAAACTACTTTTGTTTGGGAGTTCCATGTGTTTATTTGGTGAAACTATAGATTTTTAGTGGTCCTTTTGTTCCCATTTACATTTGGTGTGCTTAGTTAGGTCCAGTTTTGTTTGTATGGTCTTTAGCTTGTTGTGACCATTGTTTAGCCTTTTGTTTTGGAGTCTACCCCTGATATGCAGAACCTGTGGGATAAGCCTAGGGTGCCTGTGCAGTTTGAGTTTAAGTGATTGTCAGTGTGGCTGGAGCTATATGCTCGGGTTCATGCCTGTGGGCTCACCACCCACACCCAGGTGCAGCTAATGGCCAGTCCCTCCCACTCACTGGAAGGGAAGGGAGGGGGAAGAGTAAGCCGCACAGAGTCCAACAAACCGATGCACTCCACACAGCCCACAGGCTGGGGTCGTCACACATTTCATTTGCATTTTCGTGAAAATAGAATGTACACATAATAACTAATACTAATAATCACTGTTGATTTTGAATGCTAAATTTTACAGATTATATGATGCAGTTCTTCTTGTCAAGTCAGTCCTTCAGAGGGAGAACTGCTAACAAAGTCAATAAGAGTGATAATAGCCATAATTTAATTTCACAGATTCATTCTAAGGTGCACATTGTAATTTAATTTGAAATTCCTTTTAACTGAGTCAGTGTCTTGAGTCCATAGACTGTATACAGAAGTGGACTAAGCAAGGGCGATTGGTTAATATGAACATTTAAGAACAAAAATGATGAGGCTCACAGCAGTAGTTATAGAGAGAGGGGTCACAATATTCCAATGTAAGTCAATGGGAGCCAGAGTCAGAAGGAGCTGGAAGAGCCACATGCGATCTTCCTATTTGGAGCGGGGTGGCTAGCACATTAGCTATGTCCATTTAAATCTACAGTCTATGCTTGTGTCTGGTGAGCTGCAGTGTGTGTAAATACTTTTTCCATGGCAGTCAAGGAGTAGGCATGTCGGAACATGATTCCCAGGGGGTTCTTCTGCTCTAAAGGGCCCTGCAACCAACACACAAAGAACTGACTAAAGCAGCATGAAGGCACAGGCCCTGGCATGCTCCAGCATCAACCCTAACCACAGACTTCTATATACAGTCCAACCAACCACTCCTGCTTGATTGTACCACTGCACCTGTCAGATAGTTCTACTCTACTTATTTTATTGGGATGTCCCTTAAGATGTGTCATCTAGTTTTCGAGTGGATCCAAAAATCCCAAAACTTATAATACATAATACAATGCATAGAATACAAAACATACAAGTTTACATTACAAAACACACACACAGACAGACTTGCTCCCTCTTGCCCATCCAACTCCTGCAACAGTACCTGATTTATAAAAAATAAAGTATACATGATATAATAATGATATAAACAAATGGGAAAAAGTTAATAGGACAAACAAAAGCAAAAAAGACTAACTAAAAACATAAACAAGGAGTTTTGAAATATCAAAACAAAGATTATTTAAATTAAAGATGTTACAGTTCTTGAGGGTGTGGGTAATCCATTCCAATCTGAAGGGACCTTATAATGAAATAATCTGCAGCCAAACTCTTTGGAGATTCGGGGAACAGAAAAAGCGACACCATGGGTGTTGAATATAACTATCTTATTGGGACTAAATACAAATGTAGATACTGGGGACAGTTAAAATAAATACATTTAAAAATGAATTGAATCCAATGAAACTGAAGTCTCTTGTATGGTTGTAGCTAATTGAGTTTTTCAAATAAAATACAGTGATGGGTTTGGAATGGGCATTTAAGAATAAATCTACAAAGATAGTTAAAGAGCACATTTAGTGGTCTGAGATATAGAGTATATGTATTTTGATAAATTGTATCATCATAGTCAATGATGGGTAAAACTATGTAACTGCAATATATATATTTTTTTGATATCTTGAAAAGAAACTGTTAGCTAACTGATAAAGAGGACTTAATGAACATTATGTTCTTTTGATGATGTAATTAATATGACGTTTGAAGTTATGTTCAGCATCCAGCCAAAGACCTAGATATTTGATAGATTCAGTTTTAATCATCCTGGACCCATCACTGAACTGAATGTGAAGGTCAAGGGAAAATATTAGATTATGGTGAGTTCTAAAAACTATACATGATTTTCTTAGTTTTATTTTTCATATTTAAAATTAATCAACTATTATAAAGCTAGTTTTGTACCGGATTAAAATCAAACTGTAACTGCTTTTGTTGCAAGGAAAGTTCTGAGCTAGAGGCCTAAATTACGGTATCTGTCAGATAGTTTTAATGTCCCTGTCAGAAAGTTACCCTGTACCTGGCAGTTTGCACAGTTGATGAGAGCTCCTTTGGCCAGTAGTGATTGGATGAAGCTGTATAGATCTCTGGGCAGACGGTTGATGGTCAGTACCTCGGCCACTCCCCCAGTCATGTCCACCATGGCCTCATGTGGAAAGCCCATGTCCAGAGCCCGGTACCCGCCTTTAAGCCTGCACACACAGATATATGCATACTGGAAGAGTAACAAAGTGGTGATGTGGCATTACAGTAGGGATGTCAAGATTATTTGAGTAAAGAAGACATATGCATTTTACATAGTAATAAACACTGTGTGTTGTGATTTTATATTTGGTTTTAAAAACTGCAATATGGATAATGGGACCATTGACTTCCTGGTCAAAACTGCAGAACCGATGGCCCCGCCTCCTAATCGTACAATTTTACCATAGGCTTTTTTATTTACTTATTTCGTCAACAAGTCATTTTGGAACCCCACATGAATGAGCAGAGTCCAAATGATTTGAATAACTGCATGTAGCTATAGAGAAGTGTGCAGAGATAGGAGGAGACTTAATCAAAATATAGCTTTGAGTAAGTTCATAAGGAAAGTAGTTCATATTCAGATTTGCATAAAATATTTGCTTTAATTGAGAATAGGGATCATTCAGGTCACAGAATTTAAGTAATTGTCAGAAATTTAAGAAAATTTCTCCAAAATAACCAACCTTAAAGTAAAGTGCCTTTTTATTGGTTATTCTTCCACCTTGTGATGTCATGAAGCTGCAGTTTTCAGGTTAAGAGCTATCTTTTACCTTTAGTTCACTTCCAGAGCTGAAATGATCCAGATGATTTTAGTGAAGTGGAGCACATCCTGTATTACCACACAATATTGAGTTTGAGAGTATAACTCAGCCAACTCCTGGTATGTTTGTGATGAGGAAACAACATAATAACATAGATCAGAAAATAGCATAATATAGGCCCTTTAACTTTTACTTTAGCACTCAGAAATATTAAAGGTTGTATAGAGGATTTTCCAAGGAACGAGAAATCCAGCGACTGTTTGTCCTTTTTCAAATGTTGCGCATGCGTGAAACCACCCCCCCTCCCCTACAGCTCCCTACGTAGAAACGCCTTCTCCCGCCTCCTCTTTACGCCAGAAACAGGTTTGTTTACAGCCGGTGCTGCACATGACTTGTAAACAACTAACTACAGTGTTGGTTAGGCAAGGTGGAGAAGTGAGGAGCGGGGGGAGCGGGTGCGCGGACATTTCGTTCACGGACGAGAAGTGAGGAGCAGGGAGAAGAGCGGAGCAGGGAGAGGAGAGAGGAGAGAGGAGAGAGGAGAGGGGAGCGGTGCGCGGAGATTCCGTGCCCGGAGAACTGAGGAGCAGGGGGAAGAGCGGAACGGGCAGCGGGGACAGGAGTAGGAAAGGGAGCAGAGAAGGTTGCGCGGAGATTCCGTGCGAATGAACTAGCTACAACACGCAGCAGCAAGCGGACTCTTTCTTTGCCTTGAAAATTACGTTTTCAGACATAGGATATCGCTTTCGTGTCCTGAAAAACGTTTGTCTAGCTCTTGGAAATAAAGTACGTTTTCATAATAAGCAGAAGTGACCTGTCCAGGAGTAATTTGGCGACCAATGCGTCTGCTTCAGTTGCGCCATCGCTGGAATGAATCTACAAGAATCACCTTAGTTTGGCTTCGCTGCTTTTCCCCTTGTCTTCTTCTTTCAGCGACCTCAAAAACGGACTTTCTTTTGCGGCTAACTGCTCCTGGATTCTTGTCGCCATTGCAACAAACTTTGTGCTAACTGCGAGGAAGATATAGGTCAAAAAAAGCCGCTAAGAACTGTTGCGTTGGTGGAGTAAACAGCGTCTGTGCGGCTTGCGTCTGCGTGACAGGCGTACGTAAACCACGTACCGGCGGCGCGCAGGCAAGTCAGTTACGCTAGAAACTTAGGGAGATTGATTGACAGCCTGTCAGCTAACAGATAACGAGGCAGTGTCGTTATCTATTGGCAAATGTTTAGCTGGCCCCACCACGTCCAGAGTTGATGAATTTTTATTCTCTTTTTTTTGGTCATCATAATTACAAGGCTACTGCACCTCTATAATGCTATCATTGACAACTTGAAACAAAAACAAAACAAAAAAAATCCTCCATACAACCTTTAAGTCAAGGATTTCACTGTTGTTTGGTCATTGTGATAGAGTGGCATCCCAACATGTACACTGACAGTCCAATGAGATTCATTTGGTCTTCCGATATTCTATGTTATTAGGTTCTTTTTTTCGGACCCAGAGTGTTATTTCATACCTGACAGTTTCGACTGCTCACTAGCGTCTTCCTCAGAGTGGTCACGTGATGTTGCTGTTACATGTCTGGTCAGCTGATTTAAACAGGTTTAAATCAGCAACATCACTTGACCACTCTGAGGAAGACGCTAGTGAGCAGTCGAAACTGTCAGGTATGAAATAACACTCTGGGTCCGAAAAAAAGAACCTAATAACATATGTACACTGACACACATGGTCATTGTAAACAGTTGTGTACTCACTTGGCATAGGCCTTCTCCAACAGTGAGCTCCAGAACTCCTGCTTCTCAGGGGAGCTCAGGTAGATGAGTTTGTTGTCCTTTGTAGGCAGCAGGTCGTCCACCTGCATCTCCACCCACTCGCCGTACTGCCAGAACTACAAGACCGCAAAACACATTCTTTTGTTGATTTGTACAAGGTTGTATGCTGTTCTTGCTGGTCTAAGTCCTCTGCAATGACATTTCTACTACTCCTCCTTATGGTCATTGTACTCCAGCACAGTTATAAGTACAGTTAGCTATGAGCATCTTAATTACAGTGTAGTAATTAAGATGCTCAGTAAGTACTACCGATGCTTACTAAGTACTACCGCCAAATGTGTCCCATGCCTCAAGATCTTACTAGACAAAATTGCCATAAGATTGTGCACAAAATTGTGAGATTTTGTTTTCAAGTGTTTGCATTTGGATTGGACAAATGAAGTAACTTACACCTCTTTGAGAGATGTAGTTCCAAACACAAGCTATAATGACAACAATGGTATTAAACAGAATAAAAGAAAAATAGAATTTAAAAACTAAAAGGCAAGCCAAACTTGTGAACTGGATTGGACAATTTATTCATAAAAAATCTTTCAAAAGCTTATCTTGTCTCAAGTACCCAATGTCATGTCTCGTGTCTTGTTTCGTGGAAATTGTGACTCATCCCACA